>NC_141162.1:68883412-69170912 GCF_053477565.2 Lygodium microphyllum
TTAACTCTGATGGGAAGTGTGGATATTGATCATTTTAGAATTCGAGTTGAACATAGAAAGGTATATTTGTTTGAGTTTATCTATATATATATATATATAGAGAGAGAGAGAGAGAGAGCATATGTGAAAACTCCAACAATCACAATGTGTGACCAACCTTTCTTTATTTAATAGTCATTGAGAGAATAAAGAACAAAGTGACTGTGATGGGTTCCTACCACTTGCAGTGTACATGTGTATGGTCACAATGTGTGAAGTAAATACAGGGTAGTATAGGCACATGCACTTTTATTCCCAACAACCTCCCACTTAAAGGTAAATGTGTCTCTAGTAAGGAGAGGACAATAAAAAGTGACAAAGCACAAATGTATATAAAGTACAACAACATGTGAAAATATGTTATCTCATCCTATGCCCATCATCTTCCTAAGGAAGGAAAAACGTTTTGCTAAGAGACTTTTAGTGAATAAATCTAAAGGACTCTTACTAATTGAGATATTGACAAGCTCAAGAGACTTGTCCTCTACCACCTTCCTAATGAAGTGATAGCATACCTCAATGTGAATAAATCTAACGAACTCTCATTATTTGAGATCTTGACAAGCTCAAGAGATTTGTCCTCTACTACCTCCCCAATGAAGTGATAGCGCACCTCAATGTGCTTCATATCATGGAAGACCGGATTCTTGGCCAAATGAACAACACTCATAGAATTTAAATGTAGTGTAGGAGTACTAGAAATACCAAGGTCTATCACCAAATGGCCGAACCATAGATCTTCCTTGCAAGCCTTGATGGCTACAACATACTCTATCTTAGTAGTAGATAAGGCCATGCATTTCTGTACCTTGGACATTCAAGAAATAGTACCTTCAATACAAGTAAAAACATACCCAAAGGTGGACTTCCTACTATCCATATATCCTACATAATCAAAGTCTATAGCACATGACTATAGTATTCTAACCACCATAGCAAATGATCATATCTACAGTGCCTTTCAAGTACCTCATGATACCCTTTATAGTGTCCTAATGTCATGGGCCAAGTGTAGCCATATAACATACCACAACTCTCATTGCAAATTTATGTCTGGATGAGTGGCTATCATGGCATATATTAAACTGTTTCCTACAGATATATATGTAATCTTGGCCCTCTCAACCCTCCGCTCATTTGCTTGTGGACAATGTGTTTGATTGACCTTCACATGGAAAGATAAGGGACAACCGATAGGCTTAACATCTTGCATGTGAAAGTGCTAAAAAATCTTTTGTATGTAGTCCTTCTGTGACAAGCAAAGAAGCCCCTTAGAGAAATCATACGTGATACACATGCCAAGAATATGTGAGGCATTTTCCATGGCCTTCATCTCAAAGCTCTTCTTGATCTGACTTTTCAAGGCATCTCACTCATCATGAGCTCTCTTCCAACAATCAACACATCATCCACATAAAGTACCAAGATAATAAGACTATCATCATGATCCTTCTTCATGTAGAGACACGGATCCATATCACTATGTGTATATCCCTGTGAATACATAAAAGTATCAAACTTGTGGTACCATTCCCTAGGTGGCTACTTAAGGCCATAAAGGCTCTTTCTCAACTTGCATAATAGGTGCTCCTTGCTTTTTTCTTCAAAGCCCTTAAGGTAGTGCATATAAATCTCATCATGCAAGTCTCCATGTAAAAAATTCTGCTTTACGTCCATCTGATTAAGGTCTAGATCTAACTACGTAATCAAAGCTAGTAAGCATGGGGTAGTTATCTTAACCACATAAGAGAAGACCTCATCAAAGTCATACTCCTACTTAAAACCCTTTGCAACCAATTTGGCCTTATATGCCAGCTTGGGGTATCCATGGATACTCTTCAATTTGTACATCCACTTTATGAAAAGTACACTTTTCACTAGGAAAAGGAACCAAATCCCACATATGATTTCTCTACAATGAGTCATACTCTAACTACATGGCCCTCTCTTAAGAGTGACTATCACCTCTACGCATGGCCTCATCATAGGTAAGAGGCTCATCAATATCTATCACCACAACATAGTCCATGGAGAGCACAAATCAATCAATCTCTAGTAGACCATCCGTAAAATAGACTGTAGGGTATGTGCATCCTATCCAATATCATGTTTATGGGCCCCTAGAATATCAACTATATGTTGTCTAGCTAGCTATATGGTAACAAGAGGCTCCTCCTAAAATATCACTCTGTGTATTTTAACTACTTGCTTAGGCTACTTACGTATCTTCTCCTCATGGAAAAAAACATCATGGCTACATATGACCTTTCAGGCGTACGAATCCCATAGGTGATAGCCCATCTCACCTACGTCCCCATAATCGAGGAAGATGCATTTCACTGCTTTAAGATCCAACTTATTGCCTTTATCCTTCAAAACATGGCAAAAAGTCTTACATCCAAAGACATGCAAATGAGCATATGTGGAGGTTTTCAAGACCATATCCCCTCTACAACTTGATAACCAATAGCAATGCATGGGGATTTGTTTATCAAGTATATGACAGTAGTAACTATCTAAGCCCAAAAATATTGTGGTAAGCCTGTTTGGCTAAGCATAGTACAAACTCTCTCTTGAATCATCCTATTCATACACTTTGCAACACCATTTTGGGATGGAGTGTAAGGGATGGTCAATTGATGCTTAATACCCCGCTCACCGCAAAATTGATCAAATGTCTTAGATACATATTCACCCCCATTATCTAACCTTAGATATTTTAGTCTATCATTAGGGAGTTTAGAGGTCTCGAAAATGCCTTTTAGGAAATAGAAAGAGAGTGCTCTAGATGAATAGGAGCAAAGTCTTCACAATGGAACTTATATATATATATATATATATATATATAAAAGAAATTTATATTATCAATATTTATTTTTAGCCTCTTATATTTGTGATTATGATATTCTTTGCATTAATTATATACAGTCATGGCCACTTTTATTTAAGGATATGCCTGGATTAATGATAATGACATGTTTACTCTAAATTCAAATTAGTTAAAGGCTTGGCACATATTTTTTTTCCCTCCTTTGTTTTGCCCCTATCATGTTTTTCTCTCCTTTGTGGTAGCCTAGCCTCCTCTCTGTGTGTGTGTGTGTGTGTGTGTGTGTGTGTGTGTGTGTGTGTGTGTGTGTGTGTGTGTGTCTGTGCTATGAATATAGAAATTCGACCTTCAACAAGCGTCCAAGCTTCTAGATCACATCCATATCTATGATATGGATATAGAAATTCGACTTTCAACAAGGCGTCCAAGCTTCCAAATCACATCCATATCTGTGCTATGGATATAGAAATTCGACCTTCAACAAGGCGTCCAAGCTTCCAAATCACATCCATATCAGTGTTTAACTCATTCTAAAAATATGGAAGTTGGATTCCTATAATCATTAGCAAAAGCAATTGGATCACCATACAACAAGCAAAATGTGAAAAAAGGCAAAGATATAAGAGCTTGTTCATTTATGCTTGGAAGGGTAGAATCCAAGATTTCAAGCTTGGAGTAAATAAGAATAGCATAAAAAAGGTATTAGTGCAACATCTGTTTATGCATAGAGAGTTATATTTGAAACTTAAAACTTCAAATCTTCCAATGTATAGACCAAATTGTAAGAATTTGATTCTTAAAGGTTTTTTTTCTTGAACTTGGTTTAAGGTTTTCCATTATAACATTTGTTTGTTTGTCTTGTAGATGTCTATCCCTCTAATTTTGAGGAATGGCAACCGGTCGAGTCTATTTGTTAACCCCAAGTCGGGATGGCCCCAAGTCGAGATGGCGGAAAAAGGAAGGAAAAAGCAGAAAAAAAATGGAAAAAGAGCAAAGACACGCAGGCGACCTCCAAAACTAAGCCGAGGCAAAAAGCACAATTTTAAATGAAGGGCGCCTCAAAAAACTCAAAAAAAATTTGTAAAAGAGTGCCAAGCTCCCTCCTGTGCCAATTGTAAAATACTAGATGGGTGTAGGCTAGAGGCATAAGGCTAGAAGAGGGAATTGGAAAAAAGACCTTGCCACAAGGGCCGGTCATGTAAAAAAGGGATGGGTGCCCATGAGATTTTAGGGTTTGTATATATAAAGTTCAAAAAGTGAATGAGAGCTCATTCTTTGGTGTGTGGCTAACAAGAGTCTTCTTCTTCTTCTCTTCTCCTCATCTTCTTCTTGCTTGTGTATGCTCTTGAGAGAGGGAGTGTGAGAGTGTGAGGGAGTGAGTGTGTGAGAGTGAGGGATCAAGAGGGTGAAGCTCTTAACCATCTCCTCCTCTCTTGTTCTCTTCTCTTCTCTTTTCTTGTGTGGCTATGGAGCTTGGAGATGGAGGAGGCTTGAGGATGCTTGAGCTCACATCTAGGATCGTGGAGCTACTGGGGTGTGTGAGAGAGGAGGCAACTCGTATCGGCATCAAGGTAAGCTCACTATACTCATAGGATCGACGACGAGTCGGCTAGGTGAGAGATAGCCATTAGAGCTTGCTTGGAACGCTTGAAACAATAAGCAGTCCGTGGGTCTTGGTGGTTGAGCGAAGGCTCCCACATTTTGGTTCCGTTTGCCGGGACCAACGGGTTCAAGCTTGAGCACTTGTGCGCCTCATATCGAGCATCGAAGTAAGGGATTCGTCCCCGAAACGAAGCTTGAGATAGGTAGGAAGTTTGGGTGTTTTTGATCTTCAAAACAAGTAAGTATTTTGGTATATTTTGTTTGTTTGATGATTGGGAAACATGGAGAAATTATTTCAGTTTTTTGCTTTCGATTCTCGTTACATTTAGAGTAGGTTAGGATTAGAAAATTGCACCGGAGAAGAGTAGGGTTTACTGTTGCAAAGCAGGGAAAAATAGGGTAAAAATCATGCAAAACTTGGCAAAAAGCTTGCTTGTGATGCCTAAGATATGCAAGTGAGTGATTGGGGGCATCAACACCATACCCAGAAAGGGGCATAAGAGCCAAGGGACCAAGGTAGAGCTCATTTGTGACCATTTCAGTGAGAGAGAGAGAGCCACGCATGATTCGATCCGATCGCACCATCGACGAGCCTACTACTCTATTCAGGTATATGAACCCCTTCCCCTATCCCCTTAGATAGGATCTGGAGGTTTGTGTTTGATACCATTGAGTAAATCACAAGAAACGACCGAAATCAAACTCTCATTGTGTCGATGTTGCGCCGTGTTCGGCCCATCCGAATGGTCACTTCTGGGCCGAGTGACAGAATCGGCCCTCAGCCCACTCGGCTCGAAACCCTAATTAGCCCTCGGCCCAGACCTACTCGACCCGTCCAAGTTGACCATTCGGACCATGAACAATTCGGCCCTCGACCACGTGTCATTCTCGACCCTTGGCCCAAGTGCCTCGGCCCGTCCGAGTGACCTCGTCCGAATTGACCACTCGGTCCGTTCGAGCCAACCTGTCGGAGCAACTTCGTCCGAGTTTGTGCCTCATCCTGTTCGAGTATACCCTGTCCGAGTCTCGAATTCGGCCCTCGGCCCCCATGGGCCTCAGCCCGTCCGAGTGACCCACTCGAACCCTACAATTCGGACTAGCTGGGTCGAGTGAAATTTTTTATCAAATTCTCAGAAATTTCACCTGACCGGGCTGGTTAGCAGCGCAAACTATCTAAAGTCCTTTTGATGCTCAGAAGTCGATTCTGGCACTTGGAATAGACGGAATCGTAGGGAGCAGCCGCTTGGCAGCTTGAAGTAGGCAGCAGTGAGACCCAGAGACCTAGACACAAAGCGCTGAGCAGTTAAAACCTGATTGGCCAAGAACAAACAAGGCAACATACTAGAAAGACCCTGAACCCTGTCAAGGCGGCCAGAAAATTGACCAACAAGACTATCAGGCCCGAAACAAAGTGGGAGTGCATAAGACACTTCGAGTTTGTTTGCTGCACTCACCTTGAATTTTCACACTTGAATGCACTTAAAGAAATTGAAAGCCTGGTTGAGCACAAGTGCACTAGGAGCGATACGCACGCTAAGTGACCATAAATTGAGGATTGTATTCAATAACTAAAGGAACTCACTCAGATAAACCACTCAAGGAACCCACCAGTAGGAGAGGACCCAAGATGTAGACAAACCATCAACGTGCGAAGTAGAACCAAGTAGGTGGCGCCAATGACGTGGATCTGACAAATCCACTCAACCTGATCAACAGCTTGGCAGAGCACAATAACACGACTATGGCAGAAGAAGGCTCAGACCATAGGTCTAATGAGGAACTCGACCTAAATGTCTATCCGGAGGCTATTCAGCAGCTAGTCAGCGGCGGCTACGATGCACTCGCCCGGTACGAGTACCGTGGCAGGACGGCAGACGCTATCATCGCAGAACTAGAAGAAGAGAGGAAACTAGCTCGCAAGGCTTTGCAAAGCATAGTCAAATACAATAGGGACCAACAGACTAGGAGCCAAAGGCAAAGCACGGAGTTGCGTGAGGTACAACGAGGGCTAGACTTAGTAGGAAGAATTCGAACAAATCACTAGAGAGCCCTAGAAGGAGACTTGATGTTGAGCGAGCTTCTCATGAAGCGACTGCTAGATAACACAGCAATAGAGCAAAGTGCTGCGGCACTAGCGACATCTCTGCTTGCAGGATTAGGAGCGAACCAAGGCTCAAAGAGCCAGTCTAAAATCCCTATTGTTGCCAAGCAACTCGACAAATACCAACCCCATGACGATCCATACAATTTTGTAGAGCAGTTTGAGCAAGTCTTCAAAGCCAACAGCCTCAACGACCTGACTCAACACTCTCAAGCATTCGGGCTCTGCTTAGGTGACAAGGGAAGGACTTGGTATACAAGCCTAGATGCCGCAAAACGAGCCAACTTCAGTGGCCTCAAGGATCTCTTCATTAAGAGATTTGCCGAGCCTGGATACTCCAACAATCTGCTAATACGCTTGATAAACATCAAGCAAAGGAGGACATTCGCGACTATGTAACCCACGTGAGGAGTCTCTTCAAGAGAATTCCTATGGGCGAGCGACCGACTGAAAGAGCAGTTTCGACTGTATTCATCAGCGGAATTCGAGACGACGAGTTATATAAGGCTTTGGCATGCAATTTGAGCTTGCAGCGAGACGCGCTAGCTAGAGTGTTCGAGGAAGCTATCAGAGTCGATGATCAGTTGAAGGAGCAGAGCTCCAGGAGCTCGAACCTAGAAGAGACCAACTCGCGAAGCTCAGAGAGAGTGTCAGCCTCTAGTGAGCGATCGGTTCCATCATCCCAATATAAGGAGAAGGCCACCGAGACGAACGAAGACTTGGTTGCTGTAAAGATGGATTTAGCTAGGTTGCAAGACATGTTGAGTAGACCAACGCGCCCACACGTTCAATGCATGTACTGTGGCGGAAACCACTTACCAGCTGAGTGTCAAGACCCTAGGTCAAGACCTTGTGCTAATTGCGGTAGGTTCAGACATGACGTCGCGCATTGTAGATTACCAAGAAGACTTCCGTACTCGCAACCATACGGCCAGCCCTACCTAGCAAACAGACCGCAGCCATTCTTCGGAAGGGGAGCCACATTAGCCCTCCCTGCGCCTAACGACATTAAGCCAGTTGTTCCTAGGATGGACATAAACCCTACTAGCATACCCAGACCACCTGGTCCTTACGTGACCCATCCACCGAGCGATGCTACGTGGAAGAACCAAATGAGGAAGAAACTTACATATGCCCTTACGTCTCCCATGACGATGAGGGCAACGCTGTCCTCATGGATTATCGCCCCGTGCCGGTGATGGCGTTAGGGAGAGGACAAGGTAGAGGTCTAGGAGGGCAGACACAAGAGCCAATCACCTGTTGGACTTGTGGTCACCCAGGTCATGTCTCATCACGCTGCCCCGAAAGGGAGTAACAAAATAGAGACAAGGTCGACCAAAGGTGTGATGAGTGCAGAATCACTCATCTCTTCGTCGATTGCCCAAAGCGAAAGCCGTCTTCTAGCTCAGCCAACGTACCATCTGTCCCATTGGGACTGTTTGGAGTCGAAAACCTCAATGGGGAGGTGACACCTATTCCGTTACGGGCCATCACACATGCCCAGACAAAGCAAGCCGGCATATCACTGCCGAGACCTAGCAACCTTGACGCAGCTTCAATAGGGAAGAAAAGTTGCAGGCGGAAGAAGAAGAGGTCAGAAGCTAAAATCACACTAAAAACAAAGAGTGCTACAACTCTGCCTGTTGGAAAGAAGGTCTCTGACGCAGAGGTAGAGAGTTCAACCCCTAAGATGGCCAAAAAGGGAAGCGCTAAGGTAGGGGAATACCCGCATCTAAAGCAGTAGTTAGAGGCCATAGAAATGACGCTACACTCTATGCCTAAATCCTTACACATCAATGCCTTCCGGGAAGGTTTCGAGATGCATGCGGTTTTACCGGTTTTAGCTTTAGGCAATACAATGAGAAAGGGAATTGTGAACACGGGAGCTGGGGTTAGTGTGCTTAGCCACGCTTCAGACTTGGGGAAACCCGTCTGTCAAAACTGCTAGGTTTAATGTCACATTAGCAAACGGTATGAGAGTCAAGCCATTCAGGGTGCTTAAGAATTGGCCAGTGAAGATCGCAGGTGTCCAATTCTCTTTGGACTTTATAGTCATGAAGGGAGTGGACTACGATATCCTATTAGGCCGACCCTGGATGCACAACGCTAGAGTCATCGAAGATTGGGGTAACGGCTTGATCTTCCTTGGCAATAGAATGGATGCCATGAGAATAGAGATGGATACTTGGAAGACCTCACAAGTAGTCGACTTAGATGCCATCTCTGCCATGCTCAAGGGTAACGCCCAGGTCAAGAAGTCCTACGGGCCCTTGACGAAGTATATCCCATGCCCAGAGGACGAGCGGGATTGGATGCACGTTCTCGCTACAATTGACCTACCGTTCTCTGATCACAAGGCATATGAGCAGGCCATCAAAACAATCGGCAAGTCTAATGACAAACCCTCTGCACCAGTCTGCATGATGGTAGGAACCCTTCGAGGGAAACCTAAACTTGTCAATTTCCAAGTCCCAACCAAAAAAAGGTAACTCCAGGAGATACTGGAATACTTAACGGACAAGCTAGCTGGCAATCCAGCTGCAAACTTCAAACCACTCCAAGATCTCCTAGATGAATCCAAGTGGCAATGGACCAGAGTGCATGACTTAAACCTCATGTATAATTGGGCCCTAGTTCTTGACCAACGACAAGAGATATACCAAGCCCTAGGAGATGAGGAGCTGTCTAACAAAGAGGACTCTAACAACAAATACAAAGACTTCCAATCCTTTAGTGACGAAAGTGAGGGTGAGGTAGATACCGTGGAGTACGACACTGAAGGGCAAGAAATAGAGCAAATACGAGCAGATTCCAAGCCATAGAAAAAGAGTATCTTCAGGATAGAGCAGGGAGTCATGCACATGGAATCTGATTGTGCTTGGTTGGAACACGTAGGGGCATGCACATGGAATGTGATCGTGCTTGGTTGGAACACGTAGGGGCCATAGATCTTGAGCAAGCAGGCCTAGCCCAGCCAGGAACAACATCAGTGCTTAGGACAGAGTCGTCGTCCGAAATTGTGCCCACCAGGGGAGACCACCTCTTCTAGCGACGGCGGGGAGTTCAACTCTGAGTCGGAGATTAGTTTGGATAGTGATCCAGAAATCCCTAGGCCGCCTACGGCCAGACGCACCAAGGGGGATCTACTCATCCACCTGAGCCGCAGACGATTAAGGCAGAAAAAGGCAAAATAACCTAGGGATACACAAATGGAAGAACAACGAAAACCGCATGACCTCCCTAAATGATTTATAAAATTCACAAAAGGGGATAGGATAGTAGTTCTGTTAGGTGCCAAGCGTCAAGGGCAAACGAGCGAACCAATTGAGGGACTAGCCAAGGTCAAGGAGATGAACCTAGCCCAGGAAGGGGAAACACCTCGACCAGTATTCATTGCCGATGACTTGACTGAGAAAGAAGAAACGAGTCTTGTCGCTCTCTTGCAAGAGTACATAGACGTGCTCGCCTGGTCCTTAGAAGAGCTTAAGGGGGTAGATCCGAGTGTCTGACTCACAACATACCCATGACGCCGGACGCAACACCGGTCAAGCAGAGACTATACCCTATGAATCCAAAACACTCTCATCCTGTCAAAGAGGAGATTGATAAGTTGATGTGAGCATGATTCATTTACAAAATTGAACACACAGACAAGGTGTCACCCATAGTCATCGTGATTGAGAAGAATGGAAAAATCTGAGTGTGCATCAACTACAAGAAGGTGAATGCTCCTACTAAGAGGGACAACTATCCATTGCCGTACACCGAGCACATGCTTGAGAGAGTGGTGGGCAAGGAAGCCTACAGTTTTTTGGACGGCTTCTCAAGGTACAACCAGGTGCAAGTGCATCCTGTGGACAGGCACAAGACTGCCTTCGCCCACTGAGTGGGGCGTCTTTGCTTACATAGTCATGCCCTTCGGGTTGACGAATGCCCCTGCCACCTTCCAATGCCTCATGTGCACCATCTTTAAAGACATGCTTTGCAAGGAGTTGGAAGTCTTTGTTGACGACCTCTGTGTTCACTCGACCTGGATCAAACACTTAGACAAACTCCACGTAGTCTTTGAGCGGTGTCGCTTATATCATCTCTCCTTGAACCCCTTAAAGTGCTAGTTTTGGGTAAAGCATGGATGCATCTTAGGGCATGTGGTGTCGAAGAATGGCATTGCCACTTACTTTTTGAAAGTCAGGGTTATTATCGACATTCCACCCCCAATCAACTACAAGGGAGTTCAATGCTTCCTAGGCCATACGGGGTACTATGACGGTTTGTACTGAACTATGCATTGATCGCCAGACCCTTTCACAAGCTGCTGATCATCTTTGAATGGACCAAGGCATGCCAATGAGCATATGAAGAGTTGAAAAAGGCTCTAACCACAGCACCAATTCTACGAGCCCCAGATTGGACCATTACTTTCCACGTGCATATTGATGCTTCTAGGTTTGCCGTGGGGGCAGTGTTGTGCCAACTTGGCGAACACAACTTAGACGATCCAGTGAGCTTTGCTAGCAGACAACTCACTGAGACAGAAATGAACTACTCAATGACAGAAAGAGAAGAGTTAGCCATGGTGTTTGTTGTGAAGAAATTCTGGCACTATCTATTGGCCACACCTTTTACCTTTTTTGTGGACCATCAAGCCTACTCTATCTAGTAAACAAACCTTGCGCTACAGGACGCATAGCTCGGTGGCTCCTTCTACTCTTGGAATTCGACTTCTCCGTGGTTGTACGAAAAGGAAAACAACACTACATGGCTGACCATAGTCGTGCATTCCCACGGGAGAGGTCGCTAGACAAGGCATTGTTGATGAATTACCCGACGCCCATCTCTTTAACCTGTCCAGCGAGAGAGATTTATTCAAGGATGATCTAACGCTATATTAGGCAGATGATATAGTCCAAGTGCTTGAACACGGACTACCTAATCGACCGATAGAAAAATCCCGACTTAGGCAATTAATCCTTAAGATCCAGCCCTATCAGCTGATCGCAGGCCAACTCTATAGGCTGGGGCAAGACGGATTCCTGTGCAAATGCATATGCGAACATGAGATGCACGACGTGCTCTTGGAGGCGCACGGCGGCATTGCTGGAGGGAACTTTAGCAGAGACACGACAGCATGAAAAGTGTTGCAATCTCAACTGTGGTGGCCCACGCTTTTCCACGATGTAGCCCGATTTGTCAAGCATTGTGATGAGTGCCAACGGACAAAAGTCTCGATTCACAAGGATCAGATGGAATTAATCCCTATTATCGCATGACAACCCTTCGAAAAATGGGAAATTGACTTCATAAGACCCATTAGTCCTGCTGCCCAGTATTCACAGGCCAAGTACATCATTGTGGCCACCACGGACTACCTCACGAAATGGGCAGAGGCAAGAGCGACACAAAAAAACAATGCTAGGATGACTGCCAAGTTCTTATGGGAGCAGGTGATCTCACGATTCGGCTACCCCATCGAACTAGTCAGTGATCAAGGCACGCACTTCATCAACGAAGTGATAGCGCATCTCCTGTCCACCTTTCTCATCATCCATCGCAAATCCTTGCCATACTACACTTAGGCGAACGGCCAGGTAGAATCCACAAATAAGATTCTTATCAACGTCCTGACCAAGGTGGTCTCAGCCTCACGCAGCGACTGGGACAACAAGTTGATGGCAGCTCTGTGGGCTTACCGCACAGCTTATAAAACAGCTGTCGGTCAAACCCCCTTCAGGCTGACCTATGGAATTGAAGCGGTTCTACCATTAGAATTCTTCGTTCCTAGCCTGAGAATAGCACTTTAAGAATGATGGGAAGGGAAGGAGGCATGGATGCAATGCCTGGTCGAAAACTCGAGCGCCTCTCAGAGGCTTGCCTTCTAGCCACCCATGCGCTTATATGTGAGAAGGCCCGACGCAAGACTTGGTTTGACAAGCATGTCAAGTAGCGCGAATTTGAACAGGGCGACTTAGTGCTCCTCTACTCAATTAAGGGGCATAAGCAAAAAATGAAATTTAGAGGTCTTGGACCTTTCAAGGTTCATGCGATCAGTCGCACACACGATGTCGATCTCGAGACCTTAGATGGTGAGGGCATAGGCTTCTTCAATGGTAGTCGTGTCAAGAAGTACTACCCTCTCACCCATCCTTTGCACGAGCCCCCGATGTTAGAACTGCCTGTCAAGATACGAGTGCCCACAATCACAGAGGTTGATGATGAGGATGAGGAAGGCGTAGAGCCTGCATACCTCCATATTACGGTCACTGCAAAACAAACATGCTCTTTCAACGCCTTCATCGAAGAGGGAGCAGACTTCAATGTCTTAACCCATGATCATTGGACTCAACTTGGCAAACCACCACTTCAACCCACTAATGCAAAACCAAGCCCATATGGGGCCCATTCCTACGCACTTCTCGACAAGTGCAGAGCCGCCATTTCTATCGAGTTTGAGACTGTTCCAATGGTTTTTTACGTGTTGCCAAATGCTAAACACGCAGGCATGGAGTCGCTGCTTGGGCAAACTTTCAAAAAGCAGACTCACTGCAATGTTGATTATGAGTCATAGTGCATCCACCTCGCAATAGGCAACATTCGCATTGTCACTGCCTTTAGCAAGGGCTGCGCGACCTCATCACTGTGTCTGCAACACCACCGGTAGAAATATCTGTAACCAACTCCAAGGAGGGGGATAGTACGCGACCGCCACTGCTTAGATTTCATGAATCACAGCCCGCAATAGTAAAACCTAAAGCCCAACAGCCCAGATCTCAATGGCAGCCTAAGCAGCCACAACCACCGCTTAGGAATTGCCGTTCCTATCCTCATAAAACCAAAAACGCTAAATCTAAGAGGCCAGGATGAAGTCACAACAAGCGCCACATGATCAAGCAAAGATGGGTCCCTAAAACCCTCTTGCATGAGCAAGGCTACTACATGGGCAACACCTGGCTGTGGATCCCTAAGGCCTACATGGCCAAAGGCACTACTTATATGTTGCCCTCAAGCTTGATCAACCCAAGTCCCATAAACCCTCCAAACCATTCGCCATAGCGCCCTCCAAAACCACAGCCATCCGACTCATCCACGCCTAATCCCAAGAAAGTCACACAAGCCTATCGGCCCAAACAACAGACTCCGTCACATGAGTCATCACCCGACCAAGTCAACCCGACTCCCCAAATCCACCCTGAATGCAGTAGCCCATCCATTGTGGCTGCTCCTAATCCACCCATAATCCAAGCAGCTCAACCACAGACTCAAGCACACACCCAACCGCAACTCTTCATTGCCACCAACGCTAGTTCTAGCAAACCGCGACCACCCGTTGGCCTTACGCCCTCCTATGAATGCAAATCCTTTTTAGCACTAGCCACTGACCTCGTTGAGGACACCGGGGATGACGTGGTGGAATGCATTAAACAACTAGACACCACCTTCATGTCGTTAGCACTAAGCTACGACTTCTTGGACTTAGGATTATTGGAGGAACCCTTTGCAACTGAAGTTCTCAAACCATGCCTTGCTCCTGGGAGACCTTTGAATTCGCATTCGAAAACGCTTCTTGCTCCGCTGCTGAATTGCTCAACAGTGAGATCTCTAGGGAGCAAGCCATCAAGCAGTGCCTCATCACGTCATACGATCAGTGAACCACTTCTGCTATCACTGATCAAGAAATCATAGTGTTATCAAAGTTCACTGATACTGACTCCCCATTCTTGAAGCATTGGTACACTCTTAGGCTGCAATGGGAAGTCGAAGGGTGCCGCATAATGACCAACGATGAGCAATGCCGCACTATCAAAACAACAGAATATGATCCCACATATGTCGCGCCAACCTCATATTGAGTGTTAACCACTCTTTGGGGCCGCCCCATGGAAGAACACATCAAAGGACACCCCTACCTCGACCGCTTGTTGACTGAGGAAGAGTTACACATTGCTAGCCCTATCAACTCTAGTGACTTCCTAACAGATGTTCTCACATACATCACGGAAGTGGGGATTCAACCCTCTGATATGGACCGCGATGCTCACTTAGAGTACAACCCCCAGTTCTATGATTGGCTCCTTCACAAGTAACTCCTATGCCACCATGCCAAACGCCCTAAATCCTAGGAAGGATTCTTCTAAAGCTGGAAGGGGAGGGGGTGAGTGAGGTGAATCAAATCATGCCAACCAAATCACAAATTAGTGAAACACATAAACATATATTATGAAAAACGGGCAAAAAGTCAAAGGCTAAAAAGGAAAATCTACAATGGTTCTTAATGAATTCATTCAAAAAGCATAGAGTTTCTTAACAGTGCTCGTTCATCGAAATTTCCTCCAAAGCCTCGTTCATTGCCTATGGGAGCATCTTAACAGCGCTCATCCAGGAGGCCATGAAAGAGACGTAGGATGCAGAAGAGGGGGAAGGGAAAATGCCTGACAGGTCACCCCCTCATCAACACCAGGAGAGGTCCATTGACAGGACTGAGACCGAGGAAGAAGGGGAACCTAAACACCAAAGAAGAGGAGATAAGACAAGAGAGAGAGCAACAACAAAAAGAGATCGAGTCCATGACCAATCAATTACACCTCGGAAGGAAAGAGCACGAGAACATGAGCAAAGAACTCAAAGCCCAGGAGCAAAAGCTCGTAACCCTAGCACAAAAGCAGGGAGAGAGCATGGAAGGAATGAGCAAAAGGGTCGAGGAATGGGCCACGTAGAACGAGAAACGGGTGAAGGCACTGGCGTGGTGCCTCGCCTTGGTGGAGAAAGAAAAATATTGGCAGAAAGCAATGCAGACACCGCCCAGATAGCCTTCACTGCCTAGCAACAGGCCTTCCTCAACACACTACTGGACACAACCTAGCCGGAGGGAAAGGAGTTGTTGGAGGTGGTGCAAAAGAAACTGAGCATCGCATGCAAAGCCCTACATGTGGGGCTATAAATGCCACCCCAACCTACAGAGGTTAGGCTGGACTTAGAAGAACAATGAAAGTACCTATTATTGGCTGGCCTAACCCCCCAGGAGGTGGATGCACTCGGCTTTGAGGAAGGGGCGCAGCTAGACGACCGAAAGGGGGGAGGACACTGACATTGAATTCGTCATAAGAAGAACCAGCTAAGAAATAATCCCATAACCCCCCTCACTGCACGATCAGGAACATCAACAACTTGACCTGCCCCTGGACAGACAAACCATGCTCAAGGAGCGACGGAGAGAATTAGTGGAAGAAGCTAGAAGGCAATTGCAAGCCAAACGAGTCGTGCGGCCATCCGCATCCCTCCCACCATGCCCCAATGACCTCCCAACGCAATTCCATGCGGAGCTGGTAATTTGGGAACAACAGTAAATCGAGAAGGACCCTTTTACTTTTAGTTTCCTCATGCCTAACAGCCTGAGAAGGGTCCTGCCGATTAAAGTAATGGAGGAGGTGATCGCGGCTGGCAACCGACTGGGCCAAAAATGACTAAAAGACAAGGCAAAGACCCCCACTCTGTGGGGCATGGAGGAAGCAAAGTTTTGGCAAGACAAAGTGTTCGAGGTGCCACACACTATAAGGGGTTACAACTGCCAACCTCTCTGGAGAAGGCGAATATGCGATATTAACATGCTCGTCTGGATGGCATTTTACAACACCCTACCCTACGAGAGGAATGACCCCACATTCATGGCGTATCCTCATAGGGTAGGTGTGGATTTTATTGCCACTCTCCATGGGTGGCATGACTTCCCCATTATCTATAACTCCAAGCCACCTCCTTCGAGAATGCCCTCCTTTTTTATTTAGGAATCCTAAGTGACTCCATGACGCACTTTCTCGCAGACTTCTCCTCCTGTCTAGATCTCGCCTTTATAACTACATGTATTTACCTAAGGCTTCTTAAGCTATTACTCAAGCAAGATCCGACACCGCAAGAGAATGGCTTGCCCCCCCTCTTTTTTGATCCCAATGCTATTGATAGCTGCGCTATGGCACGCTTAATGATGAGAGCTAGCCTACTCCCCTCCTTTTGCCTAGCTCTCCTAGAGGACATGAGTGACATCCAATTTACTAGGTGTAATCAAACCTTCCTCTCCACCACCTCTCTCCACGTCCGCATGAACCTGAAAGGGTACATGCAAAGCCGCCAATTTTTGCGCAAATCCATCCGCCCTCCTTTCCCCCCTCATTCAGATGAAGAGGATTAGACCTGGCTGTCATTCATTCCACTACTGAAAAAAAAAAACAAACAAGCAAACAGCAGAGAAAACAACAGCAATAAAAACACTGGCTGGACAACATCACCCACTTGTAGAAGCACTTACCACCACATAAAGCACGATAACTGCACCTAGGGGTTCTTAAGCTAGGCGTGTCTGGTGGCTTTGGTCGGCCGGCTCCACTCCCAATCCCCTAGCCCTTTTGCTCCCCCACTTCACGCTTAGGGCACATCAAGGGCAGGACATACCTAGGGAGGTAACACTCACATATGGTTAGACATGTCACCCTAAGCCACTTGCACCGCACCTCCCTTGGCACAAATGGGGTCCTCAAGTGTGGGACATCACTCAGGCTCACCTGTGGTTAGACCCACCTCCCCATTCCACTAGCACGAGCATAATGCACTAACACGATGAGGTAAGCACTCCCCCTAGGAACAACACCGCACCTTCTCCTTCCAAACATCAGAGGGCAACAAACCACCAACTTTGGAGGCCCTGTCAACCACACAATACCCGTTTGGCTCCTTTGACAAAAATTTCACAGCTCCTACAAGCACCTAAGTCTCCAAGTGGCCCTCACCATTGCACCACTTGGCCAATTGCCTGCCAACCTACAACAACACAGAAGTGCCATGGGACTGACACCCGTCTAGGAGGGGGGTAATGTTAACCCCAAGTCAAGATGGCCCCAAGTTGAGATGCCGGAAAAAGGAAGGAAAAAGCAAAAAAAAACATGGAAAAAGAGCAAAGACACGCAGGCGACCTCCAAAACTAAGCCGGGGCAAAAAGCACAATTTTAAATGAAGGGCACCTCAAAAAACTCGGAAAAATCTTGTAAAAGAGCGCCAGGCTCCCTCCTGTGCCAATTGTAAAATAGTAGACGGGTGTAGGCTAGAGGCATAAGGCTAGAAGAGGGAAATGAAAAAAAGACCTTGCCACAAGGGCCGGTCATGTAAAAAAGGGATGGATGTCCATGGGATTTTAGGGTTTGTATATATAAAGTTCAAAAAGTGAATGAGAGCTCATTCCTTTGTGTGTGGCTAACAAGAGTCTTCTTCTTCTTCTCTTCTCCTCATCTTCTTCTTGCTTGTGTGTGCTCTTGAGAGAGGGAGTGTGAGAGTGTAAGGGAGTGAGTGTGTGAGAGTGAGGGTTCAAGAGGGTGAAGCTCTTCATCATCTCATCTTCTCTTCTCTTTTCTTGTGCGCGCGGCTATGGAGGATGGAGCTTGGAGATGGAGGAGGCTTGAGGATGCTTGAGCTCGCATCTAGGATCGTGGAGCTACCAGGGTGTGTGAGAGAGGAGGCAACTCGTATCGGCATCAAGGTAAGCTCACTACACTCATAGGATTGACGGACGCGTCGGCTAGGTTAGAGATAGCCATTAGAGCTCGCCTGGAACGCTTGAAACAATAAGCGGTCCATGGGTCTTGGCGGTTGAGCGAAGGCTCCCACACTATTGTTGATGTTATTGATGTGATGTATGGTTCGATTAGAGAAGAAATGTACAAAGGTAGAAAGAAGACAAAGCTTGTAGAGAATGGAATATTCTTTTATGATCATTCTTATATTGTCCCCATACAACGTAGCCAATGGGGACCAATTTCCTTTGCCTGATTTTTCAAGCTTTGAGTGGCCATTGCCAAGTCCAACTACTAGTGAGGGCTATAGATGTAAAATATTTTCTAAGATACATAGAGCATTAAAACCTAATATCTCAAGTAGGCTAAGCAAAGTTACTTTGTTCATGCCTATTAATATATTTGTTGACTTCTTTTCTAATATTGAGATAAGAAGATCAACGGCCATGCTTTCAGTGAAGAGACTAATATATGATCATGTCATACAATTTGTTGATGAGGGATGGGACACTAGGACAAAAGAAAACATTATATATAAGATAGATCAAGACACTATAGCTTGTAAATATATGATTGCTACTTAAAAGTTCATCTTTAGCTTTTATTATAGTAGATGACATTATGTTGGTGGTAGTCTAGTTGCTTTAGACCAAAATTTTGATAATTTTAGCAAAGATTCTATAGTGAATCTTGATGTTTGGTTTAATGAGGACATTATTGCAATCCTAAAGGTTAGATCATCATATACGCTGCATCAAATGAGGATGGATTTATAGAATGAAGATATTGAACTTAATAACAAACTTAGCTCATTTGTGTTCCAACTTAATAATAAACGATCGAGTTTTTATATCATATTATATCCACTTAGATGTATATCTGATTTTACTTCTTGATTATTAAACATTTACAACATAATTTTTGCAGATATCAACAAGGAGAGAGAAGAATATACAATGCAAGGATATTGAAGAAAAGATCTCTTTACTATCAATATAAAATACATGTACAAATTTTGTGGCAAATTGTTATCAACCATCTCCATGACTTATACACACATGGGCTTACAAGTAATGAGGCAAAGCTACTTCTTTTTTTAAGAACTTTTCTTAGGAGAAGGGACATCCTTTTTAGGAGTCATTTTGCCTTTCTTTGATGCTTTGGTTGCCTTGCGTGTTCAAGGCATAGCTTCACTTGCTGCAGTTACATACACCTTTTCTCCTTCAATGTCCAAGCCCTCACTATTGTCCATTCTTGTCGGTTGCATATAATTGATCATTATGTAATTCATGACCTTTGCTCTTATATACCAAAGATGCTCACATGTGTCATACATTTGTAAGAAAATATTTTTAGTTCATTGTTATTTTTTACAATGGACTATATTATTACCATCAATGGACTATTTTGCAACAAACCTCAATCTTAAAGTTTATTATCTTTCGCATTACCTTTATAAGTTTATCTTCATTGAGATAAATAAACCTAACCAATCTTGTGGCATTTACTATTACTCTTCAGCCATAAGAGTGGTTGTCATCCCGATGAGGACACTGCAATCAACAATATAAAGTAAAACTATGAAACTTGTTTACGGTAGTTTATAGAATGTAACAATTTCCGTGTTTTCTCCCCCATAGGAACACCCCTTCTTTTTTAATTTCACGAAAAAAAAATTATTATCATCAGTTCCAAATTTTTTAACCCCCCTGTCTCTCCCCGCCGACAGCACGTCAAGGAGAGAGAGAGAGGGAGTGGTGGTGATGGGGGGCATGCAACCCCCTAGGTGGGAGGGGTGGCCATGAAACCCACCTCCTCCCCTCCCCCCCCCCCCCCCCCCCCCCATATAAGGGGAGGCTTCTCCCCTCCCCCGGCTACAGACAGAGGGAGACTACGCCCCCCCTTTCGTGCGTCGTCACCTGCCTCCAACAGCCATGCGGCCCTCGTGTGGTAGCTGTGCCTCCCCCCTGGCCTTCCATTTGAGTCTTCACCACCCCGTCCTGTTGTTGCAAATAGTGCCCCCTTGGGGCCTACGATTCAAGTCACCCCCCTGATCGCCAAACACTGCGAGTTCCCCCCCTTGGGGCTCTCGACCGTAGCCACCACCCTCCCCCCTGATCGTCAGTCTCGCTGCGGGCCCCCGTGAAGAAAAGAGGAGAGAAGAAGCGGGAGTGGGGAGAGCGAAGAGGGAGAGAAGGAGAAGGAGAGAAGAAGAAGGAGTGGGAGAGAGAAGAGAAGAAGAGGGAGAGAAGGAGAAAGAGAGGGAGAGAGAAGAGGAGAACAGGGAGAGAAGAAGGAGTGAGGAGAGAGAAGAGGGAGAGAAGGAGAAGGAGAGAAGAGGAAGGAGAGGGAGAGAGAAGAAGTGAAGGAGGGAGAGAGAGAGTAAGAGAATAAGAGAAAAGAAGAAGAGGAAGAGAAAGAGGAGAGAGAAAGAAGGAGAAGAAGTGAAGGAGAAGTAGAAGAGGTAGAAGGAGGGAAGAGAGAAGTAGAAAAAGAAGGAGAAGAGAAGAGGAAGAAGAGAGGGAAGAGAGAAGTAGAAAAAGAAAGGAAGAGAGTTGGAGACAAGTTACCCCCCCTTATTAACAAAGGATTCCCTTTTCGCGACCTTTCCCTCCCGAACCGATCATTCTAGAGGCCGCTAAGGCCCGGACTTCCCAAACCCCAAGTAGGAATGGCACCCAAGAAGAAAATCGTGGGAAGCATAGGTGCCAAAGCTACCGTTGGTACCGGTAATGTGGGAGAGGCGAGCAGAGTGATCAACACAATAAACGCCCCTACGAACACGAATCAAACCCAGGTTCTTTTAGCTTATAATTAATTATGTATTTTCTCTCGTGAAGGAATTGAAAAGGATAGCTATGTGCATGGAATAAGGGCGAGTCGTAGGACTATTGTTTACTCCAAGTGCTAGGTTGCATGCGTAGAGCACAGAGTTCACACAAGTTTATATGCATAGAATGATAGCTTTTACGCACATAAAATGATAAGGCCTTCACATTATTTCACATAAAATAATAACTTTTAAACCAGTTCAATGCATGATCTATCATTTAGAATTCATGCTTCGCATTCATGATTAAAAGAAACACATGAAATGTTAGTTTCCGTTCGTAAAATGCATTTGCACCGTCAAAAAAGAAACCTAGACTTTCATATATGCAAGTCACATGTGATCTGGTGCACAAGGAATAAGTACCCGTTGCTAGGAATGAAGAGAGACAAAGGTCGTTTAGGAGGTACAACTATACGAAATGCACCATGTGCATGATGGATAAGGTTGACTGGAAAATCTTGCATAGAACCGCACTAAGAGAAATGGAAGGATCGCATACATCTAGACTGCATCTTGAAGGTCTAAATGAAGAATCATGTGTTGCCGAGTGTGTTAACTGAGTTTGGTTGGAACTAGAAGATTAAAAGACCCTTGGTTGGGTTGCGAATAAGGCATGTCCGTTGCCTTGACTGACTAGCTAATGCGTGAGTTAGGGTTAAGATACCATAAGGTAAAACCCAAGGGAAAAGGGCAAGTCAAAATAAGTTAACTTACCAAGAACATTTGCTTGCGTAATCTTGTTTGAGATTATTGGAAACTCGCCAAGTCACGAACAATCTAGGATCGAATGCTGGGAGCATCTAATGAAAAGACCTAAGATCGCACGCTAGGAGCATTTGAGAAAAAAGGAGTCACACCTTAGCAGTCGGTCGTACAAACGACCTCTGAAATGTTCGTGCTTGTACTTAGGTACATTATTTGATCTCTTTTCTTAAGGAACTAATTCAAGGAAAAAAATTAATGCTTTAGGTTGAAAGCTTAGAGGGAGAGGCAGGAACAGTTACCTCCAATTGTCTACCTGGCCCTATCCAAGGGAGTTGTTAGCCGCGCCATGTATATGGACCTAACCCACCACGAGAGGTCTCTCCGTGGGTGCTACTTGGAGCGGGAGGATGCTTGGGAGCCAGGGGAGACTCTGACTATAAATTCCTTGTCTCCGGGTCCCACACAAGAGGCTGACGTGACTCGAGATGGGATCTCGAGGCCCGTGTACTAGTCAACGGGCGAAACTTGGAGCAGCAATCGTGTAGATTGTTGGGATAGCCTTTGGATGTGATATTGGATGTACTCCAAGATTTTGATAAATAAAGAGCAAATATTGGAGAAAAATGAATTTTCTTGACATTGTTTTTGTGTCAGTGCCTAAGTTGCATGAAGGAACCTGTGATTAATTAAGGAAGCTACTTTTGCATGTCAAAACATAATGTGGTAGGTAAATAGATAATTAAAGCAAACTGAGAAAAGTGCGGTGGACGTGACTTAGGTTCGTCCTACAAAAGGGTGGTCTCAGTTAGCTGTGAACTTTTCTCAAATGATGAGATAATAAGACTATGAAGACCTGGTGTCAGTAGATGTAGAGTCTCGGTTTATTCTGTTTCAGGGGGAAGGAATGGGACTATGCTATATGGCAAAGAGGTTGAGCTTCGCATCCCTCTCATTTCCCATTCTCCATGAACCAAGTGTAGCATGAATCTGCTTCGACTCTGTTGTCCCTACGCAAAAGGGGTACACCTGGAGCTCGATGCTAGATTTTTTCCTAGAGACTTTGCTGATAGGAAAGGAACCCTGACCTTAGGTCGATCCCAAGTGGGAACGGCCGGACACTTCTACTCGGGGCAGACTTGGGAAGGCCTAGATCACCTTGTGTCATTCCCTGTGAGTGCCAGGTGGAGCCTTCTAGACCCTCCTCCCGATGGGCTGCTAAGACGTGTCCCACAAGCAGACAAGCGAAGACGTTACAGTTGGTATCAGAGCGAACCAAGGATATCTAAGATTTACAAGGGAACCTAATGGAGGAAAATAAAGGGAATAAGGGGACAGTCAAGGGAAGGTGAGTGGAATAGAGCAGTGCTTTCTGTTGAAAATATTTCTTTACTCACTTATGGATGCTGGGTTGCAGAGTCACGAAGCATGGAGCAAGTTCTTGGTGTTCCAAGTCATGTTTATGACTGCAACACATGCTTCGGATTATCGACAGAGGCTAGGCATGATGAATATTCTGGACCGCATCTATAATCCTTCACCCCTGTATGCGGAACGGAGATGGACAGGAGAATCAAGAATATACTACATAGCAGCCCACCGACTCGTGTACCTTCAGACCAACTTGAAGAGAATCAAGTGGATGGAGGATTTAAATATCATAAAGATGTTCATCTTTGTCGAAGCTCACGCAAACGCAACCCTGCATGTTGGCGGTCAGCAAGTTAAGCAGAACAAGTATGTGTATAAAGAAGTGACCCGGGTGATCTCTGCCGACAGGATCAAAGTGGTAGGGTGCTATGAGAAGAACGGGTGTCAAAGGAAGGATACCCCAAGCTTCCTATGACTTATCATTCCCTGAAAATCCACGAACCCACTCCGTATTATTACTCAGTCCCTGTAGCCAATTGTAACACAATCGTATTTTTCCCAAACTGATGTATCAATCAGGTTGTTCTACTTTCCCAAAATAAATGTACTAAAAGGGCTATGCCCTCATGAATGAGCAAGACTTTTACTATCGTCTGTCTTGATTGTAAATGTTACCTGAGGTGTTAAGCGATTAAATCACTTGGCTAAAAGCTATGCTAGTCGTATTAACGTAATATGGGAAACGTTTGATAAGTTTTTAACATAAAGAATCTTATTGTCCAGACGCAACCCCGAGCGCAGGTTCCAAGTCCGACTCCTACACTAAGTTCAGCTGTGATTCAAGAGAAGAAGTTCCTTCTCAAATAGATTAAGCCACCTAAGTTTGATGGCAAGGGAAGGATTGTTCAAGCCGATGCCGAGATCTGGATTGAGTCCATGGAGGACTACTTTGAGACAGCAAGAACTGCACTTGCTAACCAGGCCATGCGTGCCAAACTTAAGCTTATAGGCAAAGCAAGACTTTGATGGAAACAGTGGTGCAGAGACCAAGTGATCTCGGAAGGGACAGTCACTTGGGAGAATCTTAAGGAAGCTGTGCGAGGGAGGTATCTGCCACCTACCTACCGCACCCAGAAGATGAATGAACTCTATGAATTGAAGTAGCTTGGACTATCCCTTGATGCATATTATTCAAAGTTCGTTTCTCTCCTAAAGTACGCACCTCCAATGGATATGACACAACAGATATCAAAGTTTTGTGCTGGGTTAAATCCACCCATAAACACCCGATTGGAATCAATGCACCCAACGGACCTACAGGATGCACTCATTCGAGCTGCTCCAATAATATAGGAGGTGCATACCAAACCAAGGAACAACAGGACTTGGCCTTACAGATATCAAAACAAGGGTATGCTTAGGGCTCAGACTAAGAGAGCATAGGGTCAGAATCAGGGTCAAAGGAAGAAAGCTAGGGCCAATGCTATCAACAACTTTGTTCCTATACAAGGTAATGACCGCAATCTACGTTGCTTCCATTGCAACGAGCCTGGACACTTCAAGAGGTAGTGTCCCAAGCTTAGAAAGGGACATGGCCAAGGGCAATTCCAAGGAGTCGCCCATAGCCAGGAGCCACCATCATGGCTAGAGGGAAAACCTCCATTGTTTCCAACAAGGAGCTGGGCGATGAAGAAGATCCATCCATGGATGCTGACATCGAGAGGGCAACGGTCCACGCTGCTCTTCACAAGAAGGGTTCGAATTGCCAATTCTCAGTGATTCAAACTCCATCAGATTATGAAGGTAAAAGCTTCAAACCCCTGATTGATTGTGGCAGTACGCATTCCTTCATTTCACCGATCTGTGCAAAAAGGCTAGGGATAGCCACAATAGACGCACCTACTTTACTTGTGGAATTGGCAAATGGTCGTGAGGTCTCTTGTACTAAGCAAACTACTAAGGTGAAATTCCTACTGGGTGGGAAGCCGACTTTGGTGAGATTCAGGGTAATGAACCTAGGTGTCCACGAATGTTTACTCGGAATGAATTGGCTAATACCCAATGATGCCCACATCCACTATGGAAAGGGCCAAGTCTCCTTTCGAAATTCTGAAGGGGAACTAGTCACGACTCAAGGAGAGGCTAGTAAGCCAAAAATACAATTGGAAAAAGCAACATGGATAATAAAAGGAGTTAGAAAAGGCCTACCTGTCTATCTGATTAAACTGAATAAACTAGATCAGAATCAGGAATCTGGCGGAGAACCTTCATGGTTAAAGGAATACACAGACATATTCCCTGAAGAGCTAACAGAACTTCATCCTCAAAGGGAAGTCGACCACGAAATCAAATTGGTGCCAGGAGCTGCACCAGTCACAAAGAGGCCGCATAGGATGTCCATCCCAGAAGCTATCGAACTGAAAGAGCAACTCAAGCAATTGTTAGACCAAGGCTACATCCATCCTAGCAGTTCACCATGGGGAGCTCCAGTGCTATTCCAAAAGAAGAAATATGGAACGCTTCGTCTATGCATTGACTACAGAGGATTGAATTAATCAACCATAAAAAATAAATACCCCATTCTAAGAATAGATGAATTACTTGACCATCTTCAAGGTGCGAAGATCTTCTCTAAGATAGATCTCAGATCTGGATATTATCAGATAAGGATCAAGGAAGAAGATATCCCGAAGACCGCATTCAGCACAAGGTATGGACAGTTTGAATTCCTAGTGATGTCATTCGGGCTAATGAATGCTCCTGCTACCTTCAACAGGTTAATGTAGGACATCTTTAGGCCCTATCTTCATGATTTCGTGCTCGTCTTCTTTGACAATACCCTAGTCTACTCTAAATAGGAAAAAGATCATGAACCCCAGCTTTGCATTGTTCTTGAAACAATGAGAGCACACAAGCTTTATGCCAAGAAGAAGAAGTGTGTCTTTTTTAAGCGACAGATTGAATATTTGGGATTCATTGTATCAGCAAAAGGGATTTTAGTAGATCTAGCTAAGGTCAGAGATGTTCTGGAATGGCCAACACCAACTTCTGTCAAAGAAATACATAGCTTTCTTGGATTGCTAGGATGGTACAATATCTTCATCAAAGATTATGCTTTGATTGCAGCGCCCCTGACTGATCTACTAAAGAAGCAAGTAGCAATTGTATGGTCACCTGCCAAACAGACCAGCTTTGGCAAACTAAATCAAAGCTTAGTGTCAGCACCCATCCTGAAACTCATTGATCTTAGTAAGGAGTTTGAATTGGTAATTGATGCTAGTGCACTTGCTTTAGGATGTGTGCTTATGCAAGAAGGTCATCCCATAGCATACTCTTCAAGGAAATTGATGAGCCATGAAAGGAATTATGCTACCCATGATCTGGAGCTGTTGGCTGTCATCCATGCTCTCAAACTTTGGAGACATTATTTGCTAGGTAACAAATTTTCCTTAGTGAGACAGACCACAAGAGTCTTAAATGGATCTTCACCTAGAATGAGCTTACTATGAGGCAATATCGATGGATCGAAGTGCTGGAAGAATATGATTTTGAAATCAAATACACGCTTGGAAAAGAGAATGTAGTTGCCGATGCACTCAGTCACAAGGCATTTCTAAATTCTCTTATTTTGCAGGATCCATCAACAGCAAGATCTCTAGCCACAAAGGTATCAATGCCAAATAACCTAATTCTTGAGTTAGCTAAAAAAGAGGCATGTTATGACTCCGTCTATCAAAAATTGCTAAGGGAGATCCCCATCAAGGATCAAGACCCAAAGCTAAACATGAAGTATCAAGAATTCTCTGTTCAGTGGTGGACTTGTCTACTTTAGGACAAGATTATATATCCCTGCAAGCCAAACTCTCAAGCAAAAGATACTTTGGGAAGCCCATGACTCCTCTTTCTCACGGCATCCTAGCTATGCTAGGACCCTTAATGCGGTCAAAAAGAGCTATTATTGGGATAGGCTCAAGGGTGACGTTCTCAAATATGTCATGGAATGTTTGTCTTGTCAACGCATTAAGGCAGAACATGTCAAAATGCCTGGGAAATTGCAACCACTAGACATTCCCCAAATGAAATGGGAATTCATTAGCATGGACTTCATTATTGGCCTACCCCAAGTTCAGGGAGGATACAAATCTATTATGGTTGTAGTAGTAAAGCTTCAAACATCGCAAGATTATTCATCAAGGAAATATTTAAATTGCATGGGTTACCCAGAAGAATCATTAGTGATCATGACTCTCTCTTCACATCACACTTATGTAGGGCTATCTTTGAGGCTATTGGGACTCAACTCTATTTTAGTACAGCTTACCATCCCCAAACTGATAGTCAAACGGAACTGGGATTCAATGCTTCTTACCAAAAGAGTATTCAGATGACCCCTTTCCAAGCATTGTATTTGCCTACAATGCTTCTTACCAACACAGTATTCAGATGACCCCTTTCCAAGCATTGTATGGGCATGATTATCGTACCCCTTTGAGCTTCTCAGATCCAAGTATGAGGGTAGAAGCTTCAAGGCAGAGGGTGGAAGACATGGATGATCAAATCAAGTCAATAAGACAAGACATTCAAGCTGCCAAGGATTCACAGAAGGCTTACGCAGACTTGAAATGGCAAGACAGATCCTTCGTTGAAGGTGATATAGTCTTCATCCACGTACGTCCTAAAAAGAGTTCACTATCCCTGGGAGATTACAAGAAGCTAAGTTCGAGGTATTGCAGACCTTATAAAATCATTAAGTGCCTAGGGCCTAATGCTTACAAACTACAGCTGCTCGCAACCCTAAAGGTTCATAATGTATTCCACGTTAGCCTATTGAAAAAATATCTACCTAATCTGACTCATGTACTTGATGATCAACAAATTGTAATGCCTAGCCAAGGAGTCCTTGAGCTATGGCCTAATAGAGTCCTAGATGTTAGGGAGAGGTGTTTGAGGTCAAGGACCTTGAGAGAGTACCTCATCTAGTGGAAATATTATCCCGAAGAGGATGCCACCTAGGTGGATGAAGATACTCTCAACCAACAATACCCCCAGGTCCTCTAGAGATAAGGACATCTCGATTTCTCTAAGGGGGAGAGGATGTAACATTTCCCGTGTTTTCTCCCCCATAGGAACACCCCCCCTTTTTTAATTTCAAGGAAAGCAAATTTATTATCATCAGTTCAAAATTTTTTAACCCCTCCTCTCTCTCCCCGCCGACAGCACATCGGGGAGAGAGAGAGAAGGAGTGGTGGTGATGGGGGGCATGCAGCCCCCCAGGTGGGAGGGGTAGCCATGCCACCCAGCTCCTCCCCCCCTATATAAGGGGAGGTTTCTCCCCTCCCCCGGCTCTACAGACAGAGGGAGACTGCGCCCCCCCCTTTCCTACATGGTCACCTCCTACCTCTAGTAGCCCTGTGGCCCTCGTGTGGTAGCTGTGCCTCCCCCCTGGCCTTCCATTCGAGTCTTCACCCCCCGTCCTGTTGCGAACAGTGCCCCGCTGGGGCCTACGATTCAAGTCACCCCCCTAATCGCCAAACGCTACGGGTTCTCCCCCTGGGGGTCTTGACCATAGCCACCCCCTCCCCCCTGATCATTAGTCGTCGCGGGTCCCCATGAAGAAAAGAGGAGAGAAGAAGAGGGAGTGAGGAAAGAGAAGAGGGAGAGAAGAAGAAGGAGAGAAGAAGAAGGAGAGGGAGAGAGAAGAGGAGAAGAGGGAGAGAAGGAGAAGGAGAGAAGAAGGAATGAGGAGAGAGAAGTAGGAGAGAAGGAGAGGGAGAGAGAAGAGGGTGAGAAGGAGAAGGAGAGGAGTGAGGAGAGAGAAGAGGGAAGAGGCAGAGAAGGAGAAGGAGAGAAGAAGGAGTGGGAGAGAGAAGAGAAGAAGAGGGAGAGAAGGAGGAGACAGAGAGAGAAGAGGAGAAGAGGGAGAGAAGGAGAGGAGTGAGGAGAGAGAAGAGAGAGAGAAGGAGAAGGAGAGAAGAGAAAGGAGAGGGAGAGAGAAGAAGAGGAGGGAGAGAGAGAGTAGGAGAATAAGAGAAAAGAAGAAGAGGAAGAGAAAGAGGAGAGAGAAAGAAGGAGAAGAAGAAGTGAAGGAGAAGTAGAAGAGGTAGAAGGAGGGAAGAGAGAAGTAGAAAAAGAAGGAGAAGAGAAGAGGAAGAAGAGAGGGAGAGAGAGAGAAGGAGAAAGACAAAGAGAAAGGAAGAGAGTTGGAGACAAGTTACCCCCTTATCGACAAAGGATTCCCCTTCCACGACCTTTCCCTCCCGAACCGATCATTCTGAAGGCCTCTAAGGCCCGGACTTCCCAAACCCCAAGTAGGAATAGCACCCAAGAAGAAAATCGTAGGAAACATAGGTGCCAAAGCTACCGTTGGTACCGGTAATGTGGGAGAGGCGAGCGGAGCGACCAATGCAATAAAGACCCCTACAAACACGAATCAAACCCAGGTTCTTTTAGCTTATAATTAATTATGTATTTTCTCTCATGAAGGAATTAAAAAGGATAGCTACATACATGGAATAAGGGCGAGTTGTAGGACTATTGTTTACTCCAAGCACTAGGTTGCATGCGTAGAGTATGGAATTCACACAATTTTATATGCATGGAATGATAGCTTTTATGCACATAAAATGATAAGGCCTTCGCATTATTTCACATAAAATAATAGCTTTTAAACCAGTTCAGTGCATGAACAGTCATTTAGAATTCATGCTTCGCATTCATGATTAAAAGAAACACATGAAATGTTAGTTTCCGTTCATAAAATGCATTTGCACCGTCAAAAAAGAAACCTAGACTTTCATATACGCAAGTCACATGTGATCCGGTGCATCAGGAATAAGTACATGTTACCATGAATGAAGAGAGATAAAGGTCGTTTAGGAGGTATAACTATACTAAACGCACCATGTGCATGATGGATAAGGTTGACTAGAAAATCCTGCATAGAACCGCACTAAGAGAAATGGAAGGATCTCATGCATCTAGACTGCAACTTGAAGGTCTAAATGAAGAATCATGTGTTTCCAAGTATGTTAACTGATCTTGGTTGGAACTATAAGATTAAAAGACCCTTGGTTGGGTTGTGAATAAGGCATGTTCATTGCCTTGACTGACTAGCTAATGCCCGAGTTAGGGTTAAGATACCATAAGGTAAAACCCAAGGGAAAAGGGCAAGTCAAAATAAGTTAACTTACCAAGAGCATTTGCTTGTGTAATCTTGTTTGAGATTATTGGGATCTCGCCAAGTCGCGAACGATCCAAGATCGGATGCTGGGAGCATCCGAGAAAAAAGGAGTCACACCTTAGCAATCGATTGTATAAACGACCTTCAAAATGTTCATGCTTGTACTTAGGTACATTATTTGATCTCTTTGCTCAAGGAACTAATTCAAGGAAAACACTTAATCCTTCAGGTTGAAAGCCTGGAGGGAGAGGCAGGAACAGTTACCTCTGACTGTCTGCCTGGCCCCATCCAAGGGGGTTGTTAGCCACGCCGAGTATATGGACCTAACCCGCCGCAAGAGGTCTCTCCGTGGGTGCTTCTTGGAGCAGGAGGATGCTTGGGAGCCAGGGGAGGCTCTGGCTATAAATCCCTTGCCTTCGGGTCCCGCACAAGAGGCCGACGTGGCTCAAGATTGAATCTCAAGGCCGTGTACTAGTCAACGGGCAAAACTTGGAGCAGCAATCCTGTAGATTGTTGGGATATCCTTTGGACGTGATATTGGATGTACTCCAAGATTTTGATAAATAAAGAGTAGATATTGGAGAAAAAGGAATTTGCTTGACATTATTTTTGTGTCAGTGCCTAAGTTGCGTGAAGAAACCCGTGATTAATTTGATTAATTAAGGAAGCTGCTTTTGCATGTCAAAACATAATGTGGTAGGTAAATAGATAACTAAAGCAAACTGAGGAAAGTGCGGTGGATGTGACTTAGGTCCGTCCTATGGACGGGTGGTCCCGATTAGTTGGGAACTTTTCTCAAATGATGAGATAATAAGACTATGAAGACCTACTGTCAGTAGATGTAGAGTCTCTGTTTATTCTATTTTAGGGGGAAGGAATGGGACTATGCCGTATGGTAGAAAGGTTGAGCTTCGCATCCCTCTTGTTTCCCATTCTCCATGAACCAAGTGCAGCATGAATCCGCTTCGACTTTGTTGTCCCTATGCAAAAGGGGTAGCGAGTAAAAATAAATTTCGATATATTATACCTCATCCTAGCAAGAAGAATAGATTCATTTCCTTCTCTCATTTTATTCTTGAGGATTTGAATACATGCATAGTCAGAAAATATCATATAAGATATTTTGTTAATATCACCAGGTAAAAAGCAACAAACATTGAAGCTCTTAATCTCAACCCTTTTAATAAGAAGGGTAGATAGCTCTTCTTCAAAAGATAGGAGCTGCTTTGATTCCTTTTCTTATTTCTTCTTTCTTTTGTACTTCCTCCATTTATCTACTTGCTCTTCTATGGCCTTTTTATCTTTCTCATGTATTCTTGTGTCTTTTTCATGTGTAACATCTTCAACCTTAGGACCTGATCACCTTTTTTTTTTCTATATGGAGGCACATTTAAAATATTGAAAACCTTTGCATCAGAAAGGGGGATTGGCTCAAGGACCTTTGAAAGCCTATATCTCAACCTCCTAAGAATTATCATGTCTTTGTCCATAAGTGTAAGCCTGTGTGCATGAGTAGCACATATATAGGAATCTTGAAAAAACTCAATCAAAAAATCTTTTGCAACCTCTTGAATGCAATTGAGAGCTGCCATTGTCCATCTAAAACAATCAAGACTATGCTTGTCACAAATTTATCTGACAAGCCTTTGAAAATGTAGTTTTAGAATTGCATTTTTCCAGATCCTTCATTGCACTTCTAATCTCCTTTAGACATCTAACCTGCTGTGAATACTTTCTCTTTGACTTTGATTTCCTTGTAAGTTTGGAAGGCTTGTAGGACTAATGGATCTTTGAAGCAAAACCTCTAGGATAGACTTTCTGCATTCTTACAGTAGCCTTAGTTATAGCCATCTGAAATCTCCAAATTAAACAAAAAAAAACTCAAAATTAGAAAAGATTCCCAAAATCTAATATAATATCATTTGCAATCACTTAATGATAAGCAAACACTACTCAAATAGTTTCAATCCCAAGACAATTATATATTTACACTTTGATAATAACTTATTTTATCAAATGATAAAATTAAACTTTAATAATTCATTAAAGTTTTGCTAACCTTCCAACTTGACTTTATATTGAACAATACAGTCCTCTGACTTATGAAACACAACCTGGGACTTCTAGGTAAGGGATTTATCTTAGGTCCCTCTGTTCCTAGCCCATTGTACTACCAATAAATGGCTCATCGCTATGATACCTATCTTTCCCTTTATAAAACCAATTCAGCAGCAATCTTACCTCTTCTTTTCCAACCTCAATGTTTTCCTCAAATTCCTATATTTACCTATTGTTCTTTTATCGAAGATAGAGTATTTTCCCATTCTCCACCATGCCCTTCACCATCTATCCACATACCGTCTACTTTTCATGTTTATCAATTGACACCTTTCCTAACTGATTCCCTTAACTTTTCAGCCACTCCTTTATCTTATTCTTCCTTTTATGATTTTGCCTACCCATCTCTTCATCCTCTTTTACTTATTCCACTTCCATCTCCTGCCACTTCTATTTCTCAACCCCCTCAATTGGTTAGTGAATATGAAGGATTTGATCAGCAAATTTCCAGAAGAAGAGGATGGAGCTCGACTGATTCTCTTATAGGACCATAGATAAACTGGCCAATAATTCCAGGAGACTGGACCACTGCCAGTCAAGCATACCAGAACTACCTTCATTTTGCTCACCAATATTCACAATCTCTAGATCCTTTAGTGAGATTGATAGCTCATTTTGGTTGGTATCTAGCATACATGCATAGGCATTCCCATAATGATCAAAAGGACATTCCGAAGCTTTTTATGAATGTCAATGTGAACATTGATTCCCAACAGTTGGATGTCCTCTATTTTCATTCCCTATCTCTACCTAGTAGATACCTTGTTTTGCTAGAAAGGATGTGCTGCCTACTCTTCTTTCAAAATCCTCCAAAGACATTTGTAGATGAATCCTTTTCCATGGATCGTTTTCGAAATCACCAAGCCTTCAAAAGGGATCACCTTCATTGATGCCTTTGCAATGTATTTTGGATGATTCTTAATTATATATATCTCTCTTTTTGGAGGTGTCATTCAGATGGTTGTGTTACTATTTTGTGTGTATTGTGGATTAATTGTATGTGATGGGATAATGCTGATTGAGAATAATTTGTTTGAGAGCTCTTTTCAAACTATTGATGGTGGATGGAAAGCATATGATGGAAAGCTGAAGAAGAACCTCTTATATCCTTCACAAATTTGTTATGATTTTTAAATGGTCATCAGATACGTTAATGAATAATGCAGTTTTCCTTTAGTATTTTTCTATCAGATACAGGTGATAAGTTGGGGTCGTGGTTTGGCGAGATTATTGAAGATCCTATGGAATATAAAATTGAGCTCTTTCATGAACTTATATTCTTCTTTTCCTTAGGTTGTGAGGACACTTCCTTTCTAAGTGTGGGGATATGTTGAGAGTGGAAAAAGACTTAATTTTTGACTTATTTTTGTTGTTTTTGAGGTCTGAATGATTGATTTTTTATGAATTTAGAGTGATGTATGGTTGATAATGGAAGTATTTGAGAGTGTGTTGGATGATATTGATTATGTTTTGTAAGTTGAACCCCTCGCAGAACCCTCTCCACCCAACCTTGTTCTCTTCTCGTCTAATCCAACAAGGTGGCGAGGTTAGTCCTGATACATGGTATTTCTACCATTCTCTTTCTTAACGAAAAAAAGAAAAGAAAATGGAAAAAAAAAGAAACTATTATGGGAGAAAAGGAAGAAATTTCCTATCATAACAGACCTCATTCCAAGAAAATGTGGAAACACCCTTGGGGCGGGAAGTTGACTGTGGAAAAGATGGTAACTCCCTGCATTTCAAGATAGCTGACTCACCAGCAGAACCTTTCTAGCAAGTAATTTAAAGCCACCTCCCTTGGTGCGCTGTCTCTATAATGTCAGTCCGTCTGCCCTTCTGAATAGACGACTCTTCTTACAAGTCATTGAAGTATAAGATTTGTAGGCCGCCTCCCTGGTGGGTATTCCTCCTCCTCAAGATCCTAATGACAACAACAACCGACATGATCTTCATCACCAACCCCTTGAGTGATGTGAGCTTTCATCCTAACAAGATGGGGACGTGAGTATGGGCTGCCCTCTGTATCTATCAGAGCGTGAGACAGAGGGCGAGGTGAGTGACCAGTCTTTTCCTTTCAATCAAATGAGAGGTGAGATGTGTGAACGGAGTGTTGCACGCACGGGATGGGCCTCTCGATGCACAATGCATTATCTGTTCATGTGCACTGCACCATAAGGCTCCCTGGCCTTTCTTCTTGCACTGTATGCCGGCACAGGGTGGGATGCACAATTGCACCATCAATTGCACACAAAGGCATACAACCTCTGCACAAGTGACGGTGAGGATTACATCAATGGGTTTCAGGAATGGGTTGCCCTCTGTATCTATCAATAGAGAGTGAGACAGAGGGTGGACTGAGTGTGACTGCTGTTTCTTCAATCAATTATCGAGAGGTGAGGATTAAGGGACGTTACGACAATTGGAGTCAAGTACATTCCCGTTTCCCTATGCACCCATGGGATGAATCTTTGCCATAAGCACAGGACACGTCACTCTATTCTGTACACTGCACCACAAGGCTCCTTGGCCTTTCTTCTTGCACCTATGCCAGAGGGGTTTGACACATTGATGCACCATTAATTGTGCACCTTGGCATACTCTTTCTGCACTATCCCCTTGTCGATTTCTAAACCAGGTGTGAGCTATGGGTTTTCATCATTATTTCCTCAAGTGATGTTAGTAATGGGACAAGTGACTATTCTTTCATTCCATTTGAGTGATCGTGAGTTGAGTGCAATATCCCTTGACCAATTCCCTGCGATTCCTTCAACCAGCTACCTCCCTGGGTGCTGCTGCTTGGTCCCTGCCACGAAGCATGAAGGACTTGTGATGTGGAGACACCTTGTTACCTCTTGCAGGACAATGACACAAGACGCAACCTCGGTCGTCGACATTCCTCCTCGACAATATGGGCCAAGTTTTTCTAGCCCTACACCTTCTTTTTTTCAGTGACGGTCATGTCTTAAGTGTGGGGACATTCGTGGTTGGTTTGAGGTGTGGTACTAGGTCCTTGTTGTTCGGTTTACCCTTCATGCTAAGGTTTTAAGTGTGGGGACTCATCCCTGTGCGTCTATGTTGCATACCCCCATGCATATATCATGTTCTGATTATGCATCCATGATGTGACTTCATTTTACCTTGATGGGGTACCTTCCCCACTCTTCCATTCTATTTCACCCTGTCCCCGGGGTTATTCCTTGATTGTTTGTCTTTATTCTTTGTTTTGCAATTTTTCCATACGAACGCATCCTACGTTCATCAAAATCTCACATCCAACCTTATAACCCTGTTGGTCCTTTTGAATTTCCCATTTTTCCTTTTTAGCACCCCTTTTCCGATAGACGGCTCTAAAGTTATTACTTTTTGAAGCAATTCCCATAAAATGGACGGTTTCCCATGTGAACACATCTTTATTGCTTCAAAACTCGGATATGATGTGCCATCCTTGTCCTACCCCTTTCCCTTGACATTTTTTCTATTTACTCCATGTCATTCTGATGCACAATTCATCCCTTATTCATTTTTGCAGGCTTTTGGGACTTTTCGTGCTTATTTTTCATATTTTTCCATGTGAACTTGTCCTATTTGCATCAGAATTCCAGTTTGATTTGACAGTCGTACCCTGCTAGCCTTTCCCCCAACTTTTTCTTTTTCCTCCCCACTCTTTCACAACTGTCAGATTTTTAGTTATTAATTTTTCCGTGTGTTTTCAAATGTGTTTTTTCCACGTTAACTCCTCCTAATTTCCCCCAAATTGAGTTTTGATGTGCCATCCCTGTGGCTCCCTTTCTTCCAGGCATTTTTCCTTTTTATTGTCCTCTATTTCGGCGCACGATTTTTCTTGTATTAATTTTCGAGTCCATTTTTGGGCCCGTTTTTGGAGTTTTTCCCATGTGAACACATCCTATCTCATTCAGAACTATGTTTTGTCATGATAGGGTTGTTGGACACAATATTCTGCATAATTTTCTTTCTTTCCGCACTTCATTTCGATGCGTGAATTTTCCAATATTAATACATGTATGTGTTTTCGAGCTTATTTTTTGTGTTTTTCCCATGTGAACACCCTGATTTTGCCCGGAACCCGTGTTGCATGTTTCCATAATTTTCCCCTCGTCTTGGGACACATTTTTCCTTTTTACGATTTTTTGATCCGATGAACGGTTTGGATTTTATTAATTTCTATTCCTTTTGGCCCTGTGATCGCGTTTCTCGTATCACGCGTGAGCGCGCTTGTTTCTGGTTTTACACGCCTCAGGAAGTCCCCCGTGGCGTTTGTGGTTAGCGCATAGCCGTCCTTGCCCCGTTTGATCACGTCATTGCAAATTTTTTTACCCCTGCCCGTGCATGCGCACGGGACGAGGGTGCGTTTTTTTTGCACACCCATCTTCCATTTATTTTTTATTTTTATTTTTCCAAACACAAAGAAAAAAAAGGAAACAAAGGAAAACAACCAAAGAAAAAGAAAAAACAAAAGAGAGAAAAAAAAAGGAAAAAAAGGAAACAAAAAGAGAAGAAAAATTTAAAAAAAATAAAAGAAAGAGAAAAAAAGAAAAAAAACAACAAACAACAGAAAAAACAAAAGAAAGGACAAAAGAAAAGAAAAAAAGTAAGAAAAGAATTAGAAAAAAAAACCCTAACTACCTTACATGTCGCCTCCAGGCCGCTGCGTCGCTTGTCCTCTTCCTCCTCCTCCTCTTCTTCTTCCTCCTTAGCCGCCACCTGCCATTCTCCCCCACCCCTGGTTAGTGCCTTACACTAACCCTAGTTACCTTCAAGTAACTCTAGTTAAATTCACCTAACCCATAGTTAATTAACCTAACTCCTAGTTAATTAATCTAACCCTTAGTTCCTTACTAACCCTTAGTTAATTAACTTTACCCATAGTTAGATTAACTCACCCCCAGCTAGATTAACTAACCATAGTTAGTCTAACCTAACCCTTAGTTAGATTAACTAACCACAGTTAGTCTAACCTACCCACAGTTAGCCTCCCTAACCCTAGTTAGGTTAACTTTACCCTAGTTAGACTAACTCACCCCTAGTTAGCCTACCCTAACCCCCATTTAATTAGCCTCACTATAGTTACTTCAACTAACCCTAGTTGATTAACCTAACCCTAGTTATTTAACTCCACCTAGTTGACCTCACTTCCCTAACCATAGCTAGCCCTCACTAACCACAGTTAGCCTAGCCTAACCATTGTTAGACCTAACTACCCCTAGTTAGACTTAACTAACCATAGTTAACCTGACTAACCCTAGCTTAATTAACTAATATTACTTACACTAACTAACATTACTTACCCTGATTAACTTAACGAGACTGACTTAATTAACCAGACTGACCTAACTAACCTAACTTAACAAACTCCACTAACCTCACTAACCTAATTGATATAACACACTAAACTAACTTACTTGACTTTCTCAAAGTAAGCTAACTTCATTCACTTACCCTACTCCGTCAGCCACTATTCCTGCCCTTTTTCCTCCGTTGTTTTCCCGTTGTGTACGGGTGTGCTAGCGGGCGTTCACGCGTGGGGACGCGCTTCCGACTTGTTTTTGCGGTGGAGTATTGCATTCTGTCATTCACACACAATCATCCTTCACTGTTCACACACAATTCGAGTGCTGCCTTTTATTTTCCAAACCGCAAAATACATAAAAATAAACATAAAACACATGAAATTTTTAAAAATTCATTTAAAATTCAAAAAAATTGCAAAAAAATTTATGAAATTTTACCAACATTACTAAAATCATTTGGAATATTTTTTTAAAAGAGAAAATTCAAGAAAATAAATTGCCGAAAATTCAAAATCTGAAAATTACTTCAAAATTACATGCAAAATGAGTAAAATTCATTAAAAATTAGAAAAAATTCAAAAATAAATCCAAAAAAATCTATAAATCCCTTTGCCCCTTTTGCCAATAATTTATTAATTAAAAATAATTCCATAAATGGCAAAATATTATTTGAAGCAAAAACCCTAATTTTGATACTTCACTTCATAAAAATTCATTTTAAATTCTAAAAATCAACTGGAAAATTATGGATGAATTACAACACCTTGTTGACACTTGCTAGATTTCTGAAATCTCACTCTTATACTTCATAATATATTCATGTGTCATATATCCTGATTTAATTATTAACAAAAAAAAAACAAAAAACAAAACAAAACAAAACCAATAAGCTAAAACCAAACAATATATGCAATACAAACACACCTAAAATACAATTGAAAAAAAAACCATAAATAAATAATAAAATAAAAATCAAACAAAGATACTAAGGTGCTTTATTTTTTCTAGTTTTCATTGGTGTTTTTTTTTAAAAACTGGATTCCTTGCATTTAGGGACTACTCAGTGCGCCTTCAGTCTTTTGCATACACACCCCTACTAGGTATTTATTTTTTGAGTTTTATGTATTTTCATTACCCCTTAACCACAATTAATTGCTAAAATGAACTATATTCACCTACCTTTTCACGCGCATTCGCGCTAAATACACAGTTTCTAATAATAAAAATCAACCAACCATTCACTTTGCACGCGCTACGTGTGCTTAAGAGGCACCTTAATTTTTTAATAAAAATGAACTAGCTATCACAAAAAAGCACGCACTTGCAAAAAAGCACTCCACATCACCATTAATTTTGATTAATGAATTTGCATTTAGAGACCCCAGTCTGGGAATCATAGTCCGAGTTTCGTTAAAGCACCATTTCACCCTAATAAATTGTAATTAAAATTTTCAGAAGGAACCGTCATTTTCTTATTAAGGTTTATAACTTAATAAAATGTCACCCATTGTTAATAATTTCTTAAAATGAACCCTTCATTAAAACAATTTTTCCTCACTGCACTTGTTTCCCCTTTTAATAAACATGCTTCGTGGGATGGGCGCATAAAGTCCTCTAAGTTGAAATTGTTGGTCAAGGTTATGGTTAGGTCTTGATTTACATTTTTATGGTATTATGGATTGCTTATGTGCTACGATTACGGGTACGGTTTGTAGTTTTTTCTTTCTTTCTTGCCTGATACGGGGTTTTGGGTGCCTGTTTGTTGCATCGCATGAAGTTTTCGGTCGCATATGTGTAGAGGTTATGTCGAATTTTTTCTAGGATGCGGGTTGTTTGGGGTGGTAAATTGGTTAGCTACATCTATGTGTGTGTCCTTCTTTTGATTGAATTCTTTTTTATAGCCGTTTTGGTTGTTTTGCAGGCATTCTTTGTAATTGTCTGTGTTGTGGTGTGTGTGTTTTCCATTTAAATGGTGCCTCACGCTCCTCCTCCTATCCAGTATGTCCCACTGATCAGTAGGGATTATTCTTCCCTACTGGCTTTTGAGCCTATAGTAAAAGCCAGACTTGCGACTTTCGTGGCTACTTCATTCCCATTGATTCCATATGATCCATCCCTGTGTGATGAGTTCCTTGCCTCATACAGCAAGAAGTCGGGCCTGGTTCATAGTGCTTCCATGATATTGACACCCCGAGGGTTAGGGAAGGCTTTGTCTCTTCCCTACAAAGGAGAGCCCTTTCTTACAGCTAGACAATTATTCTCCAACGATGAGATTTTCAAGCTGTTACAGAAGTAGACCAAGGAGATTCTGGATGTCAAGAAAGTGATAAACACTTCAGGAGTAACTTTTTCCATGATCACTAATCCTCTTTGGAAGTTAGTCTATCAGTTCTTCCAAGACAGGTTTATGCCTGCCAAAACACCATCCCATTACTTGTCCAAAGAGCTCTTCACAGCTTCCACAATGGTGTTAAAAGGGGTAGCCATTGATTGGAGTACTTACTTGCTTACAAAGATGGACCAACATTTTGTCAAAGTAACTAGAGGAAATGTCACAAATGTTACTTATGGTTCCTATATGTATGCTTTCTTGACATACTCAAGTCTAAAGAAGGATGTGCTACCACCTCCTCCATCTGATCCAGTACCTCCCCCACCACCTTCAGAAGAGTCAAAACCTATTGACATACAGGATCTTGATTCCCCTCCTCCACTGGTCATTCAGCACGAAAGCGCTTTTTGAAGCGTGTGGTAATAAAACTCCCTCAGTTCTTTCTTCAGTCACAATTCCTGCTACATCTGGCAGTGACCTCCCTGCTTACCTCACATGTAGCAATTTTTTCAGGGCACATAGAGAAGGTTCTTTGGAAATATCAGTTCCTTCACTGAACAGTTTAGTATCAGGAGATGCTATTCCATTCCTTTGTAAAGACATCTAGAGTTTGATTGAACTTTCAGTGACAGCTTGTGTTCAATAGCTGTATGCTTTTTTTTATGAAGAACTGATGCAGTCCAAAGACCAGTTGAATAAGGCAACCTCAGAGTTAGTCTCTGCTAAAGACACACTTGCAGACCTGTTTAAGCAGATGGAGCAACAAACCCAAATGATTGAGACCTAGAGAGAAGAGATATCTTCTGTGAAGATTTAATTAACAGAAGCTCAGTCAGAGGTCACTAAAGTCTCAGAGGAGAAAGAAAGGATGTCCAAAGAAGCTCAAGAGTTTCAGACTCTTTTAGATGCAAAATTGTTAGCCTTACAGACTGCTCATAATACAGTGGAATCAAAAGCTTCCCAAATTAAGCAGTTGCAAGACCAACTCACACAATCACGATCTGTTCCTCCAAGCCCCAATGTTCCTATGATTCCTTCTATCTCTAAGCAGGACTTGATAGTTCTCCAGAGACAGGACACCTTGTGTCCATTGTTCCAAGATAAAGTGGAAAGATTGCAGTCCAGGATGGATTTGTTATGGTCTACATTTGAGCACTTTCAGGATTATGTTCCTCCGGACCATTCTTTCTTTGTCCACTATCAATTGCAGAAGTTGGCCTTCTACATGAAGCTTTCAACAATGGATCTTCCTCTTCCAGAGGATGGTTGGAGTGGGGCTTAGTCTCCTGAGTTACTGACAGAAGTGGTCCGTATGGTGTTTAAAGATTTTGTGACGACAGATACCATGTTGCTATCTTATATGTATCTACAAGGTGATCTGTTGATTCCAGATGAAGTAGATATGGCCTAGTATGTGGGGGACGTGGTTTTGCAAGCTGTTTTATATGTCAACTATTTGGAGTTGCGCATAGATGACATGTTCCAATGTTATTTCTCAAAAGTGGCTACTTGCCCTGACAAATCCTGGCACTCAATGATTGATTCTGTGGTCCTGAATCAACGTCAGAATACAATTTCTACCTATGTGCAAAGCACTAACCAACTGAGGGTGGATCTCTTAGCTTACCTTTCCAAGAACCATCCATTTGATTCAACCTTTTTTTATGCCTACCAGAGAATATCTGTCTTAGGTCCCTCTGTTCCTAGTCCATTGTACTACCAATAAATGTCTCATCGTTATGATACCTATCTTTCCCTTTATAAAACCAATTCAGCAGCAATCTTACCTCTTCTTTTCCAACCTCAATGTTTTCCTCAAATTCCTATATTTACCTGTTCTTCTTTTATCGAAGATAGAGTATTTTCCCTTTCTCCACCATGCCCTTCACCATCTATCCATATACCGTCTAATTTTCATGTTTATCAATTGACACCTTTCCTAATTGATTCCCATAAATTTTCAGCCACTCCTTCTTTATCTTATTCCTCCTTTTATGATTTTTCATACCCATCTCTTCATCCTCTTTTACTTATTCCACTTTCATCTCCTACCACTTCTATTTCTCAACCCCCTCAGTTGGTTAGTAAATATGAAGGATTTGATCAGCTGATTTCCAGAAGAAGAGGATGGAGCTCAACTGATTCTCTTATAGGACCACATATAAACTGGCCAATAATTCCAGGAGACTGGACTACTGCCAGTCAAGCATACCATAACTACCTTCATTTTTCTCACTAATATTCACAATCTCTAGATCCTTCAGTGAGATTGACGACTCATTTTGCTTGATATCTAGCATACATGCTTAGGCATTCTCATAATGATCAAAAGGCCATTCCAAAGCTTTTTATGAATGTCAATGTGAACATTGATTCCCAACAGTTGGATGTCCTATATTTTCATGCCCTATGTCTACCTAGTAGATACATTATTTTGCTAGAAATGATGTGCTGCCTACAGTTCTTTCAAAATCCTCCAAAGACATTTGTAGATGAATCATTTTCCATGGATCATTTTCGAAATCACCAAGCCTTCAAAAGGGATCATCTTCATTGATACCTTTGCAATGTATTTTGGATGATTCTTAATGATATATATCTCTCTTTTTGGAGGTGTCATTCAGATGTTGTGTTACTATTTTGTGTGTGTTGTGGATTAATTGTATGTGATGAGATCGTGCTGATTGAGAATAATTTGTTCGAGAGCTCTTTTCAAACTATTGATGGTGGATGGAAAGCATATGATCGAAAGCTGAAGAATAACCTCTTATATCCTTTACAAATTTGTTATGATTTTTTAATGGTTATCAGATACGTATTTGAATAATGCAGTTTTTCTTTAGTATTTTTCTATAAGATACAGGTGATAAGTTGGGGTTGTGGTTTGGCGAGATTATTGAAGATCTTATGGAAGATAAAATTGAGCTCTTTCATGAACTTATATTCTTCTTTTCCTTAGGTCGCAAGGACGCTTCCTTTCTAAGTGTGGGGATATGTTGAGAGTGGAAAAAGACTAAATTTTTTATTGATTTTTGTTATTTTTGAGGTCTGAATGATTGATTTTTTGATGAATTTAGAGTGATGTATGGTTGATAATGGTAGTATTTGAGAGTGTTTTGGATGATATTGATTATGTTTTGGAATTTCATTATGATTTTTAGTGGAAATATGAAGCTTTGTGATGTTCTAATAGGTTATATTGAGGTTCTGATTGGTTCTGTATACCTTTTGTATAGCTTCCGTTTTGTTCTGATTGTCTTCTGTATGAAGCATGAATTGATGATTGATGAAGATTGAGATCGTTTGGAATCTTATTGAATAGTTTTTGATAGTTTGGAATGGTTTGAGTATGAGTTATGAGGTTTTGATGACCTTCTGCAACCTTCTGTAGACCTTCTGTAGAGCCTCTATCTCTGCTCTGTAACTGTACTGTAGCTGCTATGGTACAGTACTATACTGTTCTATAGATCTTCTGTAAGTGTTCTATAGAATGTATGTGTGACTTTGGGAAAGTTTTCTAACTTTTGGAAAGGATGAATCTAAGTTCAAAAGAGCTAAAACAAATGGAAGAAGCAGCTGCTGAAGACTGAAGAGAAGACTGAAGTGACAATAACAGTAGTGAGCTATGAAAAGACACTGTAGTGGCTCTGGTAGCTCTTCATATCAGACATACATCTTGGGAGGTGCATCCACGACCTAAGAAGGATTATTGAGAGTTATTATGAGAGCATTGTAGTGAGGATATGATGTACTATTGATAGAGAGAGAGAGAGAGCCAGAGATAGTCAATTCTATCAAAACAATGTAACTGTATACGAGAGATTGAGAGAGAGAACTATGAAGACATTGAAGATGAATACTATGTGATTGATTTCCATTCAAAGATGGTGTATTCTTCTATATTCTTTGTTATATTGGTGGATTCTATGAAGAAGTTGAAGATTATGGTTGATTCTATCAAATCCATGGGAGATATCTACTATGATGCTGCATGAAGAATTGCTATTTTATTTGTTTTGGTTATCAAAAGAATGAAATAAAAGCTTGTTGATGTTACAAGATAGATTTTATTGCAGTAGAATCCCCTTTTTCTTGGTGTTCCTCTTGGGGCGCCATGCCCAAGTTCTCTTAGTAAGCATGTCATACATAGCTTAGACAAAATTTTTGGCTATGAGCAAATGTAAATTCATATATTGTTTCTCTAAACTTGTGTTGTTGTTTCAATATTGGGATCTATGAGTAATCAAGATGACTAAAAGGAAGTTTTCTCTTGAGGGAATGGAGAAAGAGGATCTCTTTGATTTCCTCCGTGCAACTGGAAATTCATCCAAATTTGTTCACATCAGGATATGCTTAATGTTTATTTTAATTTGCAAGAGCTCTTGAAGAAACTTCAAGACAAATTGAAGGATTATAGGGAGTTTTATGATGGACATGTTGAAGACCCAGAGATTGAGGGATTTGTCCATTACAGTGATGTAGTGCAACCTACCAATGCTACTAGAGCAACTTTGTAAACAAGTTTTAACCTTATTGACGAGGAATTCAAGAAGTGGGAAGCAGATTTCCCTTTTCATCGAATTAACGTCGATGTCTTATTGTGCAGAAGGATGTTGCAAGCAAAGATAAAGAGGTTGAAGAGAAGGGGGAAATATTTCAGGAGGATGTTGAGAACCAATTAGTGCAGGGATTTGATGTTGCTTTGTTTTAAAGTGAGAACATTACAAAAGTGGAAGAAAAGAAGATAGAGTTGAGTGTAGAGATTGAAACAGGTCCTCTTGAATGTGTCCCAACATTTCTCAATTACCTCATCAACAAAAAGAGATATATATTGCTAAATGATATCCAACACCGTTTTGATCTCAGAGAAGATTACTTCTTGGCAATACCCTTGCAACGTGGGGTCAAAAATGATAATAATTTTATAGGTTATGAACATGAATTGCAAGCAAGATGATGTTGAGGGAGAGAATTTTCAAGACAGCTCTATAGCCATGCCTTCATGTATTGATCAGATCGTGGAATATGAAAAGGGGGGACTACCTACAGAGGAAGAGTTCTTACAAATTCAATAGAGACTTAGTATTGATAGTCCTCTTGAATTTGTAACAAATAGAGATTGATAGTAACAAAAGGGGGGGCTACCTATAGCGGAAGAGTTCTTACAAATTCAAGGGGAGACTACCTATAGAGGAAGAGTTCTTACAAATTCAATAGAAACCAAAAAGTTCAATAAATCTTTATGATGATAGTCCTCCTGAAGAAGATGAAAACCCTAAGGTATGGAAGATAATTCTAAGATATCCATTGTGGTTTATATTAGAGTATGTTATGCATTATAGATAAACATTATTGAATATTTATCTATTGACATCTTACACTATTGTGGTTTATTATGCAGATAGAAATTGAAGATGCATACAACTTTCTTGGAAGAGCTAAGGACTCAAGGCCATTGAAGCTTAAATAATCAAATAGCTGCAATTTATCATAGCAAGTTGTCAAGCTCTCCAAGCCTGCCAATGATGGCTTTGAAAGCTATCTCCAAGGTAATTGGATGCCAAGTTTTCAATAGAGGATCAGATAAGATAATTTTGGTGGAGATGGAAGAAGTTGTAAGAGTGTTTGGCTTCATGCCTGGATATAGTGGATCTAGGGCAGGATACTTTGGAGTTCTTGGCTCTTATTTACTCTCCCATGTAGGAAATGCCAAGAATTTGAAGCTCCTTCCAGGCTATAGAAAACAAGAGTTCTTGAAATGTAGAGGTCTCATTGAGTGGAATGAAACAAAAGACTCCTCTAGAGGACCTAGTGAATTGCTTGAAACTAGAGAATCTTTTGCACATAGTCAATGACTAAAATATGTCAAGGGTTTCTTGAAACCCATCTTTTTCCATCTATTTATCTAGTTTGTAACCATTTTGAAAATCTTTGTTTTGCATAAGAGTTTAAATATCCCTCTTTTATTCTTTGGGTGACAGTTTGTATAATCCTTGCTAAAGATGATGTATTACATGATGTGGTTGCATCTTTGAGCTTGAATTTGTACCAAATTTTTCTATAGAACCATTGGAAGATCTCTAATAAACTGTTTTCTTTTTATCTTCAACTTCCATGTCTTGTGTGTCTAAAGTATTTTGTTCTTGCTTGATAATGTGATTTTTCCATACATGGGGTTGACCAAACAGATAGAGATCCATATTTCTTGATAAAATATGGAGCGTGGTTGTATAAAATATACTACATAGTTAACAAATAAACAAGGTCAATTAAAAAATCTTATATGATTCACACAATAAACATACATACATATACAAACTTCTTACCATATAGTGAGTGAAGTGTTGATTATCTCAAGCTTCTGTCATTGTCTTTTTAAAAAGATTCAATTGGTTTTTGAAGTCTTTGAGATCATCATCATTCCATTAACTTTTATCATAATAAAATAATACTTTGTTTAGCATTTCCCAAACATTGAATTTTCTATTCCGAGATTTTCCATTATTAGCATGATCCTTAACTGCATTATGAAGGGACTTCCTCTGATTGTATCTAATAGTTGAGCCACCATTCCTAGAGTTTATCTTACCAAGTCTCCTATGAAAGCCTAGAAACCTTCTAGCCTTCACTCCACCAATAGATGGCTTTTTGGAGACACGATTGCCATCCTTAGACTTTTGAAGATTTGATACAATAACAACATTACCACCATGTAGACCAATTGCAGATAACACTTTTTCAATCTTTGTTATAGCATCTGTTTTAGTCGATAATATCTTCATCTTCCATGAAAATCCTATATAAAGATGAACAATCTTTTTTATTATCCTGCAAAGTGCATGAAGTATATAGATATGGGCATTCACTAAAGGAATATCTAGGACTGGCTTAAACTGTGGATCCTTGTTGTATCTAGAGGGAGCTCTATTCCAATTGCTTGAGTTCAACTCTATGGCTAGGAACATGCAATATAGGCAAGGAGATTTGGAGTTGGCTCCCTTTGATACATTGTACATACATTTGAGTGTCTTTAAGTCATCAACTATGTGCCACTCAATCTTGTAGTTCTCAAATCCTTCAATAAATAGCTATTCTTCTACTTGTCTCTTAATAACATCAGGTATTGGTATTCGATGAAAAATCCAATACAATATATCAAAATTCTATGTATCTACTTCGAATGCTCCTAGCCATCACATATTGTATTCTGATTGAGCACTAAATGACATTAAGTGATTGCAGTGATTTGATGAAAGTGCTCTATTTATCAAGGTAATAGAGACCCTCTCTAGTTTTGTGCATTTCAAAATCTCACTTTCATCAAGTTTAACCACAAATCTAGCCACTCCTTATACCTCTTCTAGTGACAAGTCATAGAATCTGATCATTAAACATTGTAGGGTGGGCAAGTCAAGGAAAATATTGTTAAATTGATTGAATACAACTTCATTTTTCTTGCCCTTGAAGCTAGCCTTGATATGAATACTCACCCAAAATCTCCATCACTTTATTATTCACTCTCTATCTAATAGTTCTAATCACAGATGGCCTTGAAAGTACACAATTGCATACTTGTCCTTGCTTCATATTTGATTGTAAAAGCTAGAAAAGTTGTTTATAAGCATCTTGACTGATACTAATACTATCTAGTGTCTTCTGCACTAATTCACTATCCAAAGAATGATTCTTTATAAATGACTCCAAGAATTATTTATTTACCTTTTTAAATTTCTTCTTCTCCAAAATATCTTTTAAAACTACTGAAGGAAGAAGATGATAATAAAACTGAGATGATTTTAAATAATCTATTTTACTTGTATTCGATTGAAGAAGAGACTTAAACAAAATCAACATCACAAATCAATACAATAATTATGAACAAAGTCATATTTAATATTTTTTAAGTTTAAAAAAAAAACATTGCTGCTTGGATTCTTTTACTACAACCACCTTCTCCTTGTTTGAGACTCTCAATACTTTTAAGAGCCTTTTGTCAATTTCGAAGGCCGAAAATAGTTTTCTTTCATTGATAAGATTTGATACGTTTCTCCAACAAATAAATCCTCTGTTGACAGCCCTCTAGCTTCTGTAACAACTCATTGTTATGTTTTGATAAAACATGGTTCTCCAATCTAAGGTAATCTTTTTCTACAACCAAGTTAAGTGTATAACCCAAAAACCCATTATAACCATCACCAATAAGCCTCAACAATGAAGAGCTATTGTAGAAAGGTGGAGTGCTATTTTTGCTAGGATCTTTGGGATATAGCCTGCATCTAACCAAAGATTAAGATTCTTATTTCCTTCAAACTTGAGTATATGTTTCATTGACTCTGTAATAGCAATGGGTTTTGTTCTCCTCCTTATTGGTTCAAGGTCACTATCCAACTCAATATGAAGATGATAGAGAGGTCTTTTACTAGAGCTACAAAGATCATTGATCCATAGCTAAAGATGTGATTAGAAGATTGGATGGAAAAACTATGCGAATTAGAAATGAGAAGGAAAACGAAGAAGAAAATAGTAATGATGGGAAAGAAAGAAGGGAGTGAGAATAGAGGGAAGTAATCAAACATCGAACAAAATTCAAATTGAATATTAGTTTTCACTTTAATGAGGATGAGTAAGATATTCATTATGACAATCTTTGTCACCTTTATGGCGGCCTAGATTTCTAGGTTTGCTGGGACCATGAGAATATCAGGACAATCACTTATTAATAAATTTTTATATATATTTACTTACCAAAATATAAATATTTGTTTAAAAATCTAAAAATTATTGTATTTTCTAAAATATTTTCTCTCTAGGATCGCTTACAAGGCATTTTCAAGACCTCAAAACTCCCCTAATGACCCAAACTGCTTCTCAATAAGAGCAAGCCAATGCATCCAATTTTTAATTTATGAAATATGAGCAAGCCAATGCGAATAATCACCAATGAATGTCACAATGTACTATATACCACCTAGTGATTGACAAGGCATAAGACCATATATATTAGAATAAACAAGAGCTAGAGGCTCACCCATGTGTGTAATACCAAACTTGTTATGAGAACTATGTGTCTACCTATCATAAAGACAATGATCACATGAATCAAAACATTTGTAATCAAGGGACGAAAAATTTTGCAAACAAAAAAACATTTTTATTTCTTTTAAGGACACATATCCAAGGTGACGATGCTATAAGGATACGTATGGTATGCCAGTCCCATAGCCAAAGCATGGTCAATGGGGCCAGATACAAGCAAGAGATAGAGACTACTAGCCTTGGCACCTCGAGCAAAGATAAGATTTCCACATGTAATCTTCCATGTGGAATTTCCAAAAGATACATGATATTATGCATCATCCAACTACCCAACAAAGAGTAGGCCTTTGGTCAAAGCTAGAACATATTGGACATAATGAAAAATAAAAGTGTTGCCTAAAGCAATAACATCACCAATGTTAATAATATCCAATGCCAAGTCATTTCTTAGTCTCACAGAACCTATCATGTTGCAATAAGAATGAAAACAATCCTTTTATAGGATAATATAAAAATAAGCCCCCAAATCAAGTAGCCGATACTCAGAAAAAAATGGACAAGACATCAACCAAGTGATTGGCATCAAGAGTAAGTAGCTGCCAATATATAATCATAATTAAACTTAGAGTCCAATGCATTTATCTCCTCAATTTTTACATTGGACTTACTAAGGATAATTCTACGATCATCAAACTTATTCTACATTTTTCCCTTGTTTTTCTCCTTGTGTTTATCATCGGCCTAATATGATCTTACTTCCCAAAATAATGACATGTAAGAGAGACCTTACTACCATGGGACTTATTGCAAGACTACTTGCAATATTGAGACCTCTCTGAGTCTCTACTATGGTAGTCATTACTACTCTTACCATCATGTCTACCCCTAATAATCAATACATGAGAAGTATGAGTTACATCCATATTTTCTCTATGTATCTCCTTTATGAGTAAGGCACTCTCAATATCCTAGAGTTTCAAACCATCCTTAGGCATATAAGCACACATGGCAGTATGAAAAGTATCCCATGACTCAAAAATTGTCACAAGCCAAAACAAGGGAGAAAGATTATCCTTAAACTCAATTTTTTGCAAAGTCAATTGATTGAAAATCGAATAAAAATCATTCAAATGTACAAACACATTAGTTTCTTTCTTCATGCAAAGGTTCATGAGCTATTTTAACTAATATATATGTGAAGCAAGACTTTGCTTGTCATAAAGATTACATATCTTCTCTTGTAACTACAAGCATTATCCTCATGTACTACAACATTGAAATAAACATGTTTAGACAATGACAATATAAGAGTGAATTTACATAGCACATCTAACTCATCCCAAGTATCCTAATCAATTCCTCTAGGCTTTACACTCTTGGCTTTCAAAGGCCTAACTTGCTTCTTTTGAACTATTACTTAGCATAATCGTGTCTTCCAATAGGTAAACATGTTTAGACAATGACAATATAAGAGTGGATTTACATAGCACATCCAACTCATCCCAAATATCCTAATCAATGCCTCTAGGCTTTACACTCTTGGCTTTCAAAGGCCTAACCTGCTTCTTTTGAACTATTACTTAGCATAATCATGTCTTCCAATAGGTAAAGTTTGTGCCATCAAGCTTTTCAATATTAAAAATAGCACTATCATTCAAACAATCAACCATAATGATAGTATATCAATATAAAATAAAAGAGAATGGGTTGTTGTATATGATTGCAAATCAACCCCTAAACTTAGCCAAAACAAAGGTAAAATAGGAGGGAATACCAAAGTATAGAGCTATCCACCAAGTACAAGCAATACACTGTCAAAGTACCATGTCTCCTCTTTTTAACAATGTTGAAATTTGTAATTACAGCAATGCTAAAATAAAGACAATAATATATGTCAATCCAATTATAGGAAAATAGCCAAGAAAGCAAGTCCACATTGACAAGGATATCCAAGTATCAACCACGATACAAAGAATAAAACTAGTAGTGACTAAGTATAGACCACTAATACTAAAGACTGTCACAAACTCAAATTATTAGTAAGCCATACATCCCATAAGCATATACATCATTGACAAACTGCTAACAAAGGTAAGTGCCGGTATCCAAAGCATACAAAATCAAATCAACTCACAAGCGGAGGTAACTATATCCAATAGCATACAAGAGAACATATATTGTGTCTTCCATTGAAAGTGAATTAGGAATGCAAAGTAAGCAAGCAAAGCTCAAGGCATATACATAAAGCATTCAAGAAGCCCAAGCACATCATGAATACATCTGAAAGTGTAAGTGTCAAATGAAACTTCAATATTTGTAAGTTTGTAAGCAAAAAGCTCAAAACAACTAACCATAGCCCAAGTACATCAAATGTAGCTCAAATCTAAGTACCAAATCATATCATAACCATCTTTGGGCTCATACATCAATGCTAGATATCACCATAGATATATAGCATACTAAAGCACCATGTATGCATAATACGCATTCAAAGCATGAAGCTTACTATTATATCCTTGCTATCCAAATTGTTATGATAGCAATAAACCTCTATAAAATGGAGCTAAAAAATCTCTAAACAATCCAAGTAGCATCCCAAAAGTATAACCATACTATCAAAGCATTGCTGAAGTACCAAACATGCATTATGAAATTTATTGTTTGTTGTCCAAACTAGAACTATTATGTTTTGTGAAACAAATAATAGAAAACCACATAGAATAAACTGTGTAGTATTCAAGATGTAACGTCATCGTGTTCTTCGTTTCTAGCTATGAATGCCTAAATCCGATACCATATGTGAAAGTTATGGTCAAAATACAATAGTGATGTCAAGCTACCATAGCTATCCATAACTTTTATAGCATGCTCTTTATCCACTCAAAATGGATAGAATGGATGCTCCTCAGCTCAATAAGCACATAATAAGGTTCAATTGAGCCCTATGAAGCTTTTCGACAAGTCGAGAGCAAGCTAGAACAAGCCAAAAGAAGGAAAGACTCAATGCATATCTCGAGAGGAAGGAACAATGGCTACCATGAAACCTTGAGCTGAAGCTTTGAATCCAGTCTGAAGTAAAGGATGAAGAAACTCCTTGAATGGTTGGCTCTGATATACTAGTTCAAAGATAGAGCCCAAGTGGAAGCACACATATGGAAGTAAGATCTATGGCAAATGGAGCAAGAGAGAGAGAGAGAGAGAGAGAGAGAGAGAGAGAGAGAGAGAGAGAGAGAGAGAGAGAGAGAGAGAGAGAGAGAGAGAGAGAGAGAGAGAGAGAGAGAGAGAGAGAGAGAGAGAGAGTGTGTGTGTGTGTGTGTGTGTGTGTGTGTGTGTGTGGAAACTCCAACAATCACAATGTGTGATCAGCTTTCCCTTATTTAGTAGTCACTAAAAGAATAGAAAACAAAGTAACAGTGATGGATGCTTGCCACTTGCAATGTACAAGTGTGTGATACGATATGTGAAGTAAACACAAGGTGGTGTAGGTACATACGCCTTTACCCCCAACATATGCATGCATAGGAGTTTTAATTTATTCATAGGTGAAAAAAAATTAAAAAATTCTTTCGTGTTATCTATAGCTTTGAATGGAGTTAAGATCCATATACAATTTGGTGATGGAAATGAAAATGAAGATTGATATACTACGCTTATTCGTTACATTGCTTTTGCTTTGGTTGTAAATCTTGCTCTTCTTCATATTTTAGTTTTTTAATACTCGTGTTCTATTTTCTTTTCTAATTTTTAACGATCTTATCTCCGACTTTATATATATGATTTTTTTGGGCTCTCATTCTGACTTTTCATAGCTTACTTTTTACCATTCTCTCACCCAAGCACTCCTATCCTAAATCTCTTCTCATCCATTGTGCGTAAGCATAGACTCCCAACTAAGCAACTTCATAGCCTTCTTGGAGAAGACAAAATCCAGAGTTCATAAAGATCTCTTTCAAATATTACAATTGTGAGGACTCTACTAAGTCTCATTTTCCTCTAATCCTTCTAGCTAATTGCATATCTATGTGCATGAGGGTCACACCCTTTACATGTATCATGCATAGGCATCCTCAAACAAGCTTGCTATGTAAGCCTGTACTACCTCTTGCAAGGCCCCTAGTGCTGCATCTTGCATCTGCTTGTCATCTCCATAACTCCATAAAATTTCATTCACATTTCGAGCAAATGATGTTTTGCATATTAGAAGGTTTGTGCTCTTCTAATATTTCCTTATAAGCACCTTCAAATTATGGTTCCTTCTCCTCCTCTTTTGCCCTGGCACTCGTGTTGCTGTGGAGGTCTTCTTTGGCATCCTTAGGTAGATGGTGGCCTTGGTGCAGCCATTAAGGCTAGTTATTATTGAGGGGGTTGCTACTATGGTGTAGGAAGTCCTGCAAATTCTTGCACAGAAGTAGGACCTTCACCACTCAAGATTCCCTCCATAAGACCTTTGTCATGGCTATGTGTGGTTGTTCATCCCCTTTCTCCTGATCAATGTATGTCTCCTCACTCATGGAACCCTCCTCTTAATCTTGTTACTACTCATCTTCATGTGTCATCATCATTGTCCTCCCATGGTCTTTTCTCCTTATACTTTTTTAGCATGGACTTCCCTACAATTGATGTGTGACTTTGTCCAGAGACTTGAGGACGAGCCTTCATGGCAAAAAAGTTTAGAAATTATTGTCCATGCCACAATGGTAGCTTTTGGTTTTGCCCAAGAAGTGGATGGCATTGCACAGTTTTTCTTTGTAGGAGTCATTCGTATGGAGAAAGAAAGTTCAAAGGCCTATAGGTAAACAAGTGTGAAGTATAAGAATGAACTTTGTACTCTCTATTTAAAGGAAAAGTTAGTTTTTTTTAATGATAATACATCGAATTTAGGGACAATGTGATTTAGAGCCATTGTGTTATCTTCTATTGTGCCCTACGGCATGTATATTTGCTACATTACTAATTCGCCATCTTTCACTATCAAAAGCTTGTATTTTGTTTCTAATAGATTTTGCTAGAGGAGTGGCCCTTGCATTTTCTAATGTGATTGAACGACCAAATGTGTATCTATAAGACAATTGAACATGATGACACCGAAAAAATCACAAAAGTAAGGCACCAAGATGTCCATGCATACACTATATTTTCATATTTTGTAAAGATAATGCTATTAATTTTGTTGCAAAATCACAAAAAAGAGACTCTCCAAGAGGGGGCCACATCCATCAAAATAAATAGTATGCACAAGTGTACATGAGTACATTTCTAAAGTGCTAGAAATAATTAAAAATGTAGAGGCCAAAGCCTTATGAATTTAAATATATCAAAAATCCAAAATAATAATAATAATGTTGATCTTTTGGAAAAATGTGGGCTAGAGTGCACAAGTGGTTTTTGTGCCTCTTCCTCTCCTCTAAACATTCCCACATTCTCTCTTTATGGTGCAAAAATTTCTCTCTTTTTTCTTTCTCTATGGCAAAAAGTTGTATTTCTTTTTTTTCCCTTTCCTCTTTCTTTTGTGCAATGGAAGCTATGAAGGATGATGAATCAGTTCATTCATAAGAGAGAGCTTTGGTTTCTTTCAAGTTTTCAAATCAACAATGCAACCATGTGCATAGATTTTGCACACTTTTGCCTTGGTTTTTTGTTCTGTTGTTGTTGTGGGATGGTTGCCTTCATTTTGGTGCGCAACTAAGGAACAAGCTGATCTCAAAGCTTATCTTGGAATTTTGAGGATCGAGAATGCAAATTCAAATGTAGTGGTGTGCATCAATGATGGAGCAATTGGAGTATTTGTAATATTATCACAAAGTTTTTTAGGCAAAAAGATACAAAGCTTTTGTAGTAGGTTCTGTCCATGGATTTAGTTTGGAAGAACGTTCAGTTGTAAAAAAATGCAATAGAGGATATGCATATATGGTTATATATAGAAGAGGAAGATGTGGTTGTTTGAGTTTCTTAGTCTGATTAAAGGAGGGTGAAGTTTCAGAAGAAGAGGAAGAAGAAGAAGAAGGAGAAGCATAACCTCCTCTTGCAATTTACAATTAGCAAGCTAAGAAGGAAGAGAATGAAGAAGAAGCAACCATTGTGATTCTCTCTAGTACATCATAGCTTCTACCCTCCTCTATCCTCTTCAAGTTTTCCATGACCATTGGCCTTTGTTTATAGACCCTCAACTTCCTTAAAATCTTCTTTTCTTCTCTCATGATTCCAATATATTCATCCTTCGTCTGCCATCGCCAAATCATGTCTCCCCCTTCAAACTCTAGTTCCACACTTGTGGACAATAGCACATCACATGAAGGGCACATGAAGAAACTAGTCGCAAATGAAGAAGGATAGGAAGAAAGAGGAGGATGCATGCAGCAAGAGATAGGGAATCTCATACATAAAGAAACAACAAGGCAAGGTATACAAAGCAATGCAAGTAGCGATCTGAAATTGCAAATTCAACATAAGGCCTAGATGGCCAACATCAAGACAATAGAGTGAGACTAGTCCCCTTCCATCTCCATGCTTTTTGCCCCATCCTTCCCTCTTCTCCACTAGCAAGCAATGCAAGTAGCTATTAGGAATTGCAAAGTTAACATAAGGCCTCGATGGCGAACATCAAGACAATAGACTAAGACTACTCCCCTTTCATCTCCATGCTTTCTACCCCATCCGTCCCTCTTCTCCACTAGCAACCTAGCCCTACATGATCTATGTCAAAGCCCACCACATGCCACCTTGGAATCCAGCAACACAACTATTAGATAATGTCATTCAGGAAAGTTACATACAAAGAAGTAGATGAAACATTATTAGATTTTGAAGTAGAAAAAATGACATCAATAATGTTGAGGATAAGGCCCATGGGCTACATTAGCATGGCCAGGAGGATGATGGAAGCAAGATATGGCTACAACAATGTGAATGAGCAAGCCAGTTAGTGCATGAGGAGAAGAAAAATTTTGTGGTGTGATGAGGAAGAATAAAAAAACAAAAAAAAAAAGGCTCAAACTTCTCCCCACATCATTGGCCCCTCTTCACAAGAGAGATGCAAGCTTTTTATGAAGAAGCAAAATATTAGGAAGATTGCCAATCAAAACTTGGAACAATCAAGGCTAGGAAAAAAGGGATGACATGACTAAGAAGAAGAAGAAGAAGAAGAGATGAATAAGCAGATCCAAGCCATTTGCCATGTCATCTACAAGGCCCAATCAACTAAAGAAGAAAAAGAGAAAATCTACTTAAATCAACAAGCCCAAGGAGTAGCAAAGAGGACAAAATTCTTGCTATCACATACTTAATTTGGCCCTCTTTTTGAACTTTTACTTAGCCTTCATCCACCCCTTGTGTTGTGTGGAAGAGTACCCTGCCATCATTTGAGATTCCACATACACACACACACACACACACACACACACACACACACACACACACACACACACACACACACACACACACACACACACACACACACACACACACACACACACACACACACACACACACACACACACACACAGAGAGAGAGAGAGAGAGAGAGAGAGAGAGAGAGAGACGAGTCCCTCTCTATCTACCAGATCCCTCCACAACCTCAAAGCATTTCTCGCTTCCTCAACCATGACCCCCTTCATGTTGCCCAAATGCCTCACTAACAACATAAGAAAGAGTAAGAAGAAGAGGCAAAAGAAGGGAGAAAAAAAGAACAACATGGTGGTTCTTCCCCTTTTTTTTATTAGTTATCATCCACATCCTTCTCCTTTTCTCTACCAAAAACTTGGCCTCCTCCCTCTTCATGAGAGCCCTTTAACCCCTTCCATACAGAGGTGAATCCTCTGACTCCCCATCCCCTTCCCCCTACTTGCAAAACATGGGAACCTGACATTCCCTCCTCTTCAACCTTGTCTCCTCCCCTATCATCCTCTTCCCACACTTGCCTTCCACCTAATACGCCCTTCAAATATTGCATCTCTCCTTCTTCCAATGTCGTTTCCCTATCCTCTCTCAATTCCTTACACTTGCCTTCCACCTAATACGCCCTTCAAATATTGCATCTCTCCTTCTTCCAATGTCGTTTCCATGTCCTCTCTCAATTCCTTACAACAACAATCTAAGAAATTTAGAGAAATAAGGAGCCATTTGCCATGGCATCTATAGGGCACAACCATAGGAAGAACAAAGAGAGAGAAACCCTTCCTCTTCATCAAAATTGTCTCTCCACACCCCAAAGGTTACTTCAAAGGAGGAGGAGGAAGAAGAAGAAGCATATGAAACCATAGTTGAAGGAAATATGAATAAGTGTAGAAATTGATGAGTTCATAGAAACATTCAAAGAATAGAAATGGGCATCAATAATGAGCATTGATCCAATCAACAAGCACCATTTCATGGAGAAAATAAGCAACAAGTTTCATTGAAATGCAATATTAAGAGGAATGCATTTAACACAGGGTTAAGAGAAATGGGTGCAGAAAGGAGATACAAGTAGGTCCATTGAAGGAAGCACCTCCTCGTGCAACCTCTCATCCAACACAACTCCTCCATGAACCCTTACTCCCCTCTTCTATCCATGAACCCTTACTCCTTCATACCCATCTACTCCTATCCACCTTCTCTAATTTCATGCCCATCTTTCCCTCCTCTACTATCCCCTCTTCCCAATGTCTGATAGAGCACAGATGTTTCACCAATGGTTACATTCAATAGAATGGAGTATTGAGGTGAAAAAACAAAGATGCAATAATCAAAGCACATAGAGCTTGTTGGACGATTAGAAGGTAATCGACATGACAAAGAAGTCCAGCAAGAGGTCTACAAAGGAGAGGGTGCAACAAGTGCTCGTGTGAACTTTTCCATGGCGATTTCTCCCACACACAGAGCATCAAGATGTATTCTTCTTTCTTTCTCCCAGTACCTCATCCCATCTCGTAATCCTTAAAAATCCTAATGTCTCTATTTAAAATATTTAACCGCCCTTTTTCAAAGGAAAAACAATTGGTTGATATGCCCTTCCCTCATTTGCTCCTCCTCCTCTTCCTTCCCCCTTTAGCCCTTCCCCATATCATGCTCTAATCTCATTTTCCCTTTAATGGTGCCTCTTCTATCCCACCTCTCATCCTTCTCTAAACCTCATCTCACATGTTAACAAAAGACAATGCAAAAGACAATATAATCTTTATCTTTTTTTTAAAAAAAGACAAACATCGCCTTCCAAAACATAACATTGAAAACATTAATAACCCAATAAACATAAACATTAAAAGTATCTCATTAAATGGGTTTATTCCCATAATGCTCTTGATCCCTACTAGATAACAAATGAGAATAATAAGCATAGATTAACCTTTTTATTTTTTAAAAAAAATCTCACAACAAACTATTATTCCTGTGCTCTTCCTTATCCCATTGATGGCTTCCCTTAGCCTTTACAAGATGAGACAAAAATCTATATGAAGAGAATATGAAGAGTTGTTTTTATGAGGCTTTGTGGAAGAAAAAACCTTATCTTTTGAAGACAATGTAAGTTTTTCAATATGGGAGCAAGCAAGGTAGGGGTTTCCTTACTCTAGTGGTCATGGGTTTGGAGTCCCTATACCCTACCATAGCTAGGCCTCATTGTCATCATTAGTGAGTTTTTCACTTACAATATCTGCAATGTTTTGTGTTACACAATGGTTCTTCTTTGGCATGGTTCAAGAGGATCCTTCATGTTTCAGTGTGGAAGAAAATGATGACACCAAAAGAAGCACAAAAATAATGCAACAAAATGTACATGCATACATCATATTTTCATCTTTTGTAAAGAGAATACTATTCATTTTGTTGCAAAACCACAAAAGAGAGACCTACATAATAAGGCCACATCCATCAAAATAAATAGTATACACAAAAACGTATATGCTTGCATTTCTAAAGTGCTAGAAAGAATTAAAACATAGAGGCCAAAGCCTTATGAAACCATATGTATCAAAAATCCAATATGATGATAATAATATTGAAAGGATGTTGGTGTCTTTTGGAAAAAACTAGGTTGAAGTACACAAGTGGTTTTTATGCCTCTTCCTCTTCCTTCTCTACACATTTCCACATTCTCTCTTTATAGTGCAAAAAATTCTCTTTTTTCTTTATTTGCGGCAAAAAGTTGTATTTCCTTTTTTTTGTTTCCTTTTCTCATTCTTGTGCAATGAAAGCTATGGAAGATGATGAAGATGATCAGCATATTCATTGTTAAGAGAGAACTTTGTGGTTTCTTTCAAATTTTGAGATCAATAGTGCAACCATGTGCATAGATTTTGCACACTTTTGCCATCGTTTTTTGTTCCATTATTGATGTGAGAGGGCTGCCTTCAAAACATTTCAACAAGGTAGCTAGTTTTCTAATGACCTTCATGGCAACTATTTTTAAAATAGATGCCACCAGCACGATAATGTAACTTCTCCATTCCTTATGTGCTCCACATTTTCAAAGACTCGTACTTATCCAAATAGTATAATCCTTGGATGTACAATATATGATGCAAAAATATGGGCTATAAATATTAGATTTGCAACACCAAATTATACTCACAAAATAAAGTGTAATGAGGAAAGTCAATTTGGTACCATGTAATGGGTGATATTAGTTTTCTCCATGCACTAACAACAGATATAGTGAAATCATCAACTACTTGATGGAATTTTGATCTTGTTGAAGGATTTGTTGAGGGTTTCAACAAGATGGACACAAGCTTATCAAAGAAATGCCAAAAATTGACTCAAGCATTCCTAATCTTGGGATTTTTTTCTTGGTTTGTACTATATTGACATAGATCTTTCCAAAGCTTCCACTTCAACGTTGATGATTTGCATGTCATGTTACTTAGGAATCTTTAACCCTTTGTCCTACTCATAAATATCTTTTGGACTGTCATGAGTTAGTCTTGATGCCTTTTGGTCCTTTTGGATCTTAACCTTACCTCCATATACGCGTATGGAATTCAATAACTCTTCAATTTTCACCATAGATGCTTGGCACTTGGGTGGAGATTTCATTGTGCACATAATTGATGTGCAACTTTAAGAGCTTGTCAAATATGTGCATGAGGCAATGTAAAGTGCTAAAATGAATGTTGTTACTGTCAACTCATAATATGGATTTCCAATTCTTGTCCAAGCACGACCTATTAGTCAGTGCCTTTCTATTACATACCTATACTCTACCATTCTACATGACATGTTCCAAGGTCTTCAAACAATTGCTTGCCTTCATGCACTATAGACACACTAGTTATTACATCGTCTTCATATTACAATTCAATATACACGAGTGTTTTGAGATCACCACCCAAGCGCCAGTTATTAGTAAATTCTCTTATGTCTTTCACACAAAGCTTCTCACAGTTTGTTTGCCTAGCAGTTATGTTAGAATAAGGGCTTCATCGAAAAATCTATGATAGTGTGTTATGCAACTTCTTAGGCACCTTGACTGTTGCTAGATTTCATTTTTCGATTGCACACTAAATGGAGGAACAAGTGTTTTATCTTTAACATAGGCTACTGCATAATTCATAAGCATAAAGCCTACTCTTTTTAACTTGCACCCCTTTGCAATTTTGCATTCATTGTTCAACTTCACAACGAACTCAAAATTGAACCAATCTAATAAACATACTAAATCATTAACATATTACAATATAAGTGTATCAATCACATTATTAATATTGTCAATACCTTTTCTACATTGCATCTTGTAAAAACGAATCATTGCACACTACAAAATAATTAGGTCAACAAAAATATCATTGAACACATCATACTCAAAGAAAATAAATTTTTTCGACTTTCTACCTTCTACTTCCATCCATTCTGCAATAAAAAATTATTATCCAATTGACTCTCTAATTGATGCATTTCGTGTTCATCACATAGATCTAAGTCAAAAGAGACAAGACAATACCATATATTTTATATTGTTGTAAGCTAGTGCATTTGTTATCATGTTATATAAAGCCTCCTAACCTTATTGACTAACCCTAGTTTTATCAGTTGCCATTTAAACTTCTTGCATATATAAGCAATTTAAAAACATTCTAAAGGACCTCATTCAAAGCAACAAGAAAAAGGGCTCAATATCAAGAGTCTCTCAAGATTGTAATCAAATACTTATGTTTTAAGAATGCCTTTAGAAGCTCCAACTGATGGCCCTTACCTTAGCCTCTGACATGATCAAAAAAGTTACATTAAAGAATACACATAATATTACAAAATATAGTTATTTCTAAATTGAATTTTAGTCAATAAAAAATCACGAGCCTTAAGGCAGCGTGCCTTTAGAAGAAAGGTTATTGGGAATAAAGGGCCACCGTGCCTTTTATATGTGCACAGGTGTGAACACACCCTTAGCACTTAAATATTTGTATATCTATCTCAAAAAACCTAAAAGAGGTACACTCTATTGTACCCACACATCATGCATCCCTCTCATTCTACTACTCTCTACTAAAACCAACCTTTCTTCCGTGGATGGGTGGTAAATTCCTGATTACAACTTAATTACAACAACAAACAATAAATGCAAATCTGAAAAATACAAATTTACCTATTGATCTTGGACAATGCATATCCGATTGGCCCCAAAATTCGCACCCCTTTCAGCATTTCTTTAGCTTTATTAAAGAAGAAGTTGATTTACAATCGAATTCTCCCGATCCCCTTTGCAATTCTAACTCCTCTTGCCGTCCAAAGTGACCAATAAGTCTTCAATCTATTTTGCCCCTTGATTCAGACACTTAATTGGCCTTCACTCGCTTTGATGGAGATGGAAAATGCCCCAAATTCAATGGTTGGCTAGTCCTCCACCTGAATTTAACTGAAATTCACCTTCAGCCTTGAAAAATCCAAGTCTTGGAGCTTCCAATTTCTGGCACACCTCCCAAGGCTGTTGTTAAACCTTCATTTCTGCTATAATTAGGGTTTAAGAAGAGAATTTTGCAATTTCTCAACCTCCAAGGGTCCAAATGCTGAGATCTTTGGAGCAAGGCCGTAAAATGGCTGGAAGATGAGAGAGAAAGCTATAGAAAGAAACATAGACTTTCTTTGCAAAGAACTGAAGAAAATCTGTCATTTACTACTGCTACCTTGTCTCAACAGGTTGTGGAAGCAACGAATTGAAGAAAATCAATCATTTACTGCTACTGCCATGTCTCAATAGCCTGTAGATGTTGTCACATGTGGTTGATTGGTCTTCTCCTACCCCTAGATGCCTCATAAGGTCCTTCAATGGCTGCAAATTAGACCAACAACATCTCCTCCCTCTCTCTTGGTGCCTGAATACACTAAAAATGCCTCTCCCCAACATCTAAAGACGTTTTCCAGTCTTGCGTGGGCATTTTTGACAAGTGGCAGCCTTCCCAAATGGTTTTTTAAGCATTATGCATAATTAAATATTAATTTTCAGTCTTTAAATATTGAAAATTAGTCTAATAACTATTTTGGTGCCCTGAAAAATAATCTAACTGGCCAATAATTAAATTAGGTAGGTAACTTCCATTCTCGAGTGTCTTTGCGCCATCTTTGACCATCAGATTGGCATTAGGTACCATTAAATACCACTTCTCTAGTGTCACCAAACTGACACTTATGGCCAAATAAATGACTTGGGCCAACAATTGACACCACATACCACCAAGTACATGTGCAACATAACTTATAGCAGCTTTTGCCTTTAACATCCCATGATTTTCTCGGGTCCCAAGCTCATAAATTTACTCTAATCCCAGTTACACCTCACATATGCAACATTTACCTAATCATGTGATTAAAAAATAATCCATATGTTAAGTGAGATTTCAAAAATACATGTCCTCATGACACTCTATTGTTGCTAACATTTTTTCTCTTGATCTACCACCGCCATCGCTAACCATTGCATCTCCACTGCGTATAGCTCACTTCACTTAATACTTGAGATTTGGCCAGGAAGATCACTAGTATTGGATGTAAAGGCCCTTCGTTACACTTCTCGTGTATATATTTACTTGTACATGTGACCGCAACCTTGCATATGTGAATGTATTTTTGTGTCTTTTATTGATGGCCACTCTAGAAAGCTATGGCTTTACTTGCTTAAGCAAAAAAGCAAGGCATTGAACAGCTTTAGAAAGTTTTATGCATTTGTTAGTACTCAAAAGGATTATACATAAAAAAAGGGAATTGACTTTCAGAAAGTTTTTTCACCTATTGTCAAAATAACCACTCTTCGAGTATTGTTTGCCATTGTAGTATCTATGGATCTTGAGCTTGAAGAGATGGATGTTAGAACTACATTCCTACATAGTGATTTAGAAGAAGAGTTGTACATGAAGCAGCCAAAGGGTTTGTTATGCCAAGAACTACATTCCTACATAGTGATTAAGAAGAAGAGTTGTACATGAAGCAGCCAAAGGGTTTGTTATGCCAGGAAATGAGCATTTGGTGTGCAAGCTTAAGAGAAGCTTGTATGGTTTAAAGCAAGCTCCTAAACAATGGTGTACGAAATTTGATGCCTTCATGCTCTCACATGGGTTTAAAAGAAGTAATGCAAATCACTGCTTATATATAAAGAAGGTTGATGATGGAGGCCTTACTATCCTTGTGCTTTGTGTGGATGATATGCTCGTTGCTGGTAAGCATAAGAGTCAGGTTAGTGCACTAAAAAGACAGCTGAATTCAGCAATTTTCATGAAGGAATTGGGTGCAACTTAACACATTTTGGGCATGCGTGTGATGCAAGATAGAGAGCAGCAGCTCTTATTTCTCTCACAAGAAAGGTACATTAGCAAAGTACTTGATTGTTTTTCTATGGCAGATGCTAAGCCACTTCGTGTTCCATTACCACCATACCTTAAGCTTAGCAAAGCAAATCGCCCAAAATATGATAAGATGCCCAGCTCTATGAAGGGTGTTGCTTATGCTTCAACTTGTGGATCACTCATGTATGTTATGGTTGCCACTAGACCTAACATTGCTCATGCAGTGGGAGTTGTGAGCATGTTTATGTCAAATCCTGGCAAAGCACATTGGGAAGCAATGAAATGCATCTTCTGGTATCTTAAGGGCACACAAAGAAAATGTATTTGCTATGGAAAGGGTATGTTAGATTTGCAAGGATATTGTGATGCAAACATGGCAGGTGACTTGGATATTCGCAAGTCTACTAGTGGGTACATATTTATCTTGACTAGTGGGGTAGTTTCTTGGTGCTTTAAATTACAAAAGATAGTAGCACTTTCTACCACTAAGGCTAAATATATTTCAGCCATTGAAGCTTCGAAAGATAGTAGCACTTTCTACTAGCTGAGGCTGAATATATTTCAGCCATTGAAACTTTGAAAGAAGTTGTTTGGCTTGGCCATTTGGTTAAGGATTTTGGGATGCCCACCAAAACACCTATAAACATATTGATGTGCAGTATGACTTTATCAGACAGGTTCTGGATGATGGTCTAGTCACACTGACTAAAATCAAAACACAAGATAACCTTGCAGATGTTCTCACTAAGAGTCTTGCAAAGGCTCAACATTAGCATTGTATTCGACTAGTGGGAGTTGGTTAAAGGTTCTCTCAAGACCTTTAAGTGGGAGGTTGTTGGGTGTAAAGGCCCTTCGCTACACTTCATGTGTATATATTTACTTGTACATGTGACCGCACCCTTGTGGGTGTGAATGTAAGGGTGAATGTACCGTACCGTAAGTATAAATACATTCTTTTATTCTTTGTGTGTACCACACTAAGACACACCCAACTCAAGTCTCCGCTCTCTCGGTACTCTCTACTACTAAACACACCCCATTCTCTCTACGTACACACCACCTTAGCACTCTCACTCCCCTTCAATTAGTAAGGACTAAAGCGTGCCAACTAGTATCACAAGTGTTAGTGGTGCAAGCATGTTGCTATCCCTTTCACCATATCAAACCATATACCATGTTTCATGGATGATAGATTCAATGAGACCATTGGATCTTTTCCACAAAATGTGTACCATAATGAAGGTTTCTCGCCAAACAATATTTTAAGGTGCTGAGAAGGGGATTCCAAAAAGGGGATACACCAAAGTTGTATCCCTTTACTACTCAGGAGCCATGTGGAAAGTAACCTAAGGGAGATAGTGGCAAGTTGCAACTGAGAGGTACTTTAGGGGTCCAGCCTATGGAAGGTATCCATTACTATAGAGAATTGTATAAATTGGAATCCAACCAAGCAAAAATAGTGACTATAATGATCACATGGAGATGGCAGTATACTATCACATTGTTGTATAGACTCACAAGGTATGCCAAAAAGGAGTTCTTTTCCTCAGAATGAAGGAAGATGGATAGGCACCATTGGCATCATGATGAAGCCAAATTCTGCAAAATTGTATGTGCATACTCTGTCAATTGTGGCTAGAACTAGTGCAAGCTCAGCGATCACAAGGGATACCATAATCTTACAACAAGTCAAGATAAGTAGCGGGTATAGTAACCCATCATAAACACCAACAAGCATGCAATCGATAAGCTACATTGCAATGTATTCAGGATTGTCTCCATACGTAGTACGAACTAATCCATACGGTACGATCCATACGGTATGGTACGTATCCATACGATTTAGTACGAAAAAATGGGCACTTTTTGGCCACTCTACTTTAAGTCTACAACTTTCTTTTTTCTCTCCTTTCTTTTTTTTTTTTCCTTCTTTCTTTCTTATTTCTCCCCCAAGCCTCTCTCCCTCTCCCTCTCCCTCTCCCTCTCCCTCTCCCTCTCCCTCTCCCTCTCCCTCTCTCTCTCTCTCTCTCTCTCTCTCTCTCTCTCTCTCTCTCTCTCTCTCTCTCTCTCTCTCTCTCTCTCTCTCTCTCTCTCTCTCTCTCTCTCTCTCTCTCTCTCTCTCTCTCTCTCTCTAGCCTCTTCCTCTCTCTAGTTGCACTAGTACCACGTACGAAAGGTTTGATACTATACCATACTTTAGGTACCGTACCTTACGTATTAGTACCATAAGGTACCAACTTAATGGATGCATCTTTCCCATTCGAACTGCACTTTGGGACGAGCTAAATTAATATGATTCTCCCATGAGATTAGGTTATTTGAGATTCAAACAATTTCTCTCAACCTTCTCTCTCTCAAGCCCACACTTCTCTTATTGGTAAGATATATCCACTCCCATCTATGTAGTTATAAGTTGTAGGTAGCAGTAGCACATGTTGCACATTCGGCATTAGGTTTTGGGCCTTGGCATGTTACCCTCAAGTACTCATCTTATATACTCTAATAGCATTGCTATTTAGACTTGAAATATCTTTTCTATTATCTTTTGTCCAAAATAATCAAGTTATTTTTTTGTCGTGCTAATATCGTATCGTACCTTATAAAATCTTAAGGTACCATTTAGTACCGTATTTTATCGTACCGTACTATATCGTATCTTTCATACTTGACAACTATGACTGTATTTGTATGGGCTACCACAAGCATAAATGCCATGAATCAGTGAGCAAAAAGGCCATCGCCAACTTGCAATTAGTCAAAATAAACAGCATGTATCGCAAAAAACCAAACAGTGTGATAATGATATTACCATTTTACATTCAAATTGCATGTCATTTCAATGAATTATCCTATTCATTTTTCAAGAAACATAGCTTTGTTTTCACAATTAAAGCAATGGAGTTGATGAGGCCCGCAATACAAGCATGGTAAAAGTTTGAGAGAAATAGGAGAAGCTTCTTCAGGAATAGGTTCTACAACATAAGCCACATACCCCCATAAATAAGAATGCAAGTGGGAATGCCAATATTTTGGCACCAACTAGTGAACCCTTTCAAAGCAGAAACATTCATTGCATGCAAAAAAACATTCATTGCCAATATTTCAACAATAAACCCTTTCAAAGCAGAAACATTCATTGCATGCAAAAAAAGAGTGCTCACCAATCATCCTGTTCCACCATGTTTTCAAGGTTTCTGTTTGGGGAAGGTGGAACCGAAGGGGACTACCTCCAGACATAGAGGTAGTCCCATGGTACACACTATATAATATGATTGCAAAAGCAAGTAATGTTAAGCTTGCATCAATTTCAAGATCTGATGCAATTGCAATCTGACATGAAACTTTATACAAAGGTTGAATTGGCTAAAGGTGCACCCCTGGAATTTTAGGTATGAGGTAAGGCAAACATTATACTACTCATCATAAGTAGGAGCAACCTCTAAGTGCTAGTTGAGTATGGTTTACATAGTTACGAGCAGCTCTCATAAATAAAGAGTTGCTATCATTTTGAATAGTCCTAGATGGCAAATTGTAAAAGCCTTCATATTCCAATGTATCTAGTAGACTTTCAAGTCATTTCATTGTGGGGAAGTACATGATGGTAGTAATAGTCATTGCCCATGGCTATTAAGGTATGGATCTTTATGAGAAACATGTAAGCTTTGGTACATGTTCAATTGCCATCCCCCTCATTTGTCAGTATATAGAAGCTTGTCTTCTTTGTAGAATATTAAACCAAGAAAAGAACAAAGGTTAGTCTGTGAGTCTGTATTTGTTGGACCCAGGCCATTGTGGCCTTCATGAGACATTGAGGCCTTTACAGGATAAGAAGTTCAAACAAATGAACATTATCTTTGTCCATTTCACATTATGAGGATTCACATGTGGCCATATGAGAAAAGATGTTCTATGCTATAGTCCAAGAACACCACATCCTTCAATGCCATCAACAACATCAAATCCTTCAATGCCATCAAATTCCCAAGGATATAGTAGTAAGTAAAATCTCCTAGAGCATGATTGATTCTAGAGAGGTGGAGCATAGGCTTGGCGAGAGCAATATCTACTCCAGTGCTTACAAGATTCTAATATATTTCCCATCGAAATCTTCACATGCCATTGAACATAGGAGGGGTTGGAGCTCAATAACACTAAGTAGTCTAATAATCATGCACCGAATAGGACTATTAAAAGTATAAGATTATACTCACGATTAATTATTGTCCACAACTACCATATGGTTAGGCACCATATCCCTAAGAGAGTGTTACATTGAAGCAATAGCATAGCTACAAAATATCTAAGAAGCCATCATAGTATGCATTACAAACATAATCACTAATGTGTTGTTCAATGAAATTATTTTCATAAAGTTAAGCATTACAAGGGATGTACAAGAGAGCCCAAATATATAAACTTATCTTATAGTGGAGTTTAAAGAAGATTCCGCCTCATACCCATAATCTGGCCAAGAGTAAGGACTAGAGTACGCAAACCTGTGTTACATGTGTCAATGGTGCAACCTAATTGCCATCCCTTTCACCATATCAAACCATATACATTGTTTACATGGTGTGGATGATAAGTCCAATGACTTCGACCATTGGATCTTTTCTACAACATTTCTACTAATCAACCTCTCGAGGTGCTAAGAGTACGTTAAAAATGCTAAATGACCCACCCTCATAAGGTGCCATCAATGATCCATGGTGCTCAAAGTTATAAAGCCCTCGTTATGAGGAGAAGTGCAACCAACCTTCCTTTCATGGATGGGTGATAATTGCCTAACTACAACTTAGTTACAGCAACAACATTTATTATAACATTGACAAATGCAAATTAACTCTCAATTTTGGATAATGAACACCCTGTTGGCCCCAAAACTTGAGCCCCTTTCAATATTTCTTTAATTTAAATGAAGAAGAAATTGATGTACAATGGAATTTTCCCAATCCCTTTTGGTATTCCAACTCCCCTTGTTGTCCAAAATGACCAGCAAGTCTTCAATCTGATTTGCCCCTTGATTCAAATAGCCAATTAGCCTTTGCCTACTTTTATGGAGATGAAAAATGCACCAATTCATTGATTTGTTGGTCCTTCCACTTGAATTTGACTGAAAACAACTTCAGCCCTATTAAATCCAAGTCTTAGAGCTTCCAATTTTTGACACACTTCTCGAGACTGTTGCTAAACCCTTATTTTTACTTCTGCAAATTAGAGATTTCAATAAAGAAATCTGAAATTTCTTAACCTCTGGTGATCTCAATGTTGTATCTTTGGAGTAAGGCTATAGAAAGGCTAGAAGATGAGAGAGAATGCTGAGAAGAAAGAAAATTTAGACTTTCTTCACAAAGAACTGAAAAAAAATTGTCATTTTTTGCTACTACCCCATCCTATATGCTATCATCTGCACCAGAAGGACCTTGGGTTGCTGTTATCTTCTCTTGGAGGGCTCCAAACTACTATCATATGATATAGGCTTGATCCCTGGTGGTTGCAAATCACATCAATAACCTCTCCTTGCTCCCTAACATCCTCCTCCTCTCTCACAATAGCTACAATAGACTCTAGCAACCCCTAAAAACGTTTTTTTCACTTATATAGGCAAGTTTTACCAAGTAACAACCTTCAAATAACATTTTCAACATTATCCAACCTATTAAATATTAATTTTTAGTCTTTAAATACTAATAATTATCTTGATACCCAAAAAAATAATCTGACTGTCCAATAATTAAATTGGCTAAGCAACTTTCATTCCTAAGTGTCCACCATCTTTGACCATCAAATTAACGTTACGTACCATTAAACGCCATTTCTCTAGTATTATTAACTAACACTTATGACCAAATGAATAATCTAGACCAACAATTTGCACCAGATACCACCAAATACCTATACAACATAACTTATAGCAACTTTTGCATTTGACATCCTATGATTTCCTCGAGTCTCGGGCTCACAAATTTACTCTAACCCCAATTACACCTCACATGTGCAATATCTATTTAACCATCTAATTAAAAATTAATCAACTTGTTAAGTGAGGTTTCAAAAATACATGTCCTCATGACAAGAAGCCATATGTGAGCTCACACATTAGTTAGGTGTGACTAGATGGCAAAAAGTGACCGTTGTGGATCCAACCTTTGAATTAGAAAGTAGTTAAGCAAATAGCAACTCAAGGCGCATTGTATCTAGTTGCAAGATATGGGAATTATCAAGGACCCCTAGTTTGGGCTTTAAGTATTGTAGAAGTGGCTCCTGGGATGTTAAGAGGGACCGAGGGGTGGTGGTGTCCGGGGGTACTACACTCATCCCAACAGTAAAGAGAATGTTTTCTAGGCGACTAGGGAAGGTTCATAATATGGTAGGTTAGACAAGCCAACCTAACCACCTTTTTGGGCTCATAAAAGGAAAACCTCTCCAAAACCAACATTAATTTATCTTAAACCAATAAGCACCCAATCAAAGTTCTTCAAGATAGCCTTAAGCTCTCCGCTTATCATCTATCTAGATCACCATCTAAGCTTCACAGTGAAAGCGCATAGGTAAATAGAGCCATTTTTTAATCAATATATTTGGAATAAATGAAATATGTTGTTTTTATTCCTTGTTCAAACTCTATACATTGTGTTGTGTAATTTTTTACAAGTAGGTTTCCCAAAAGGGGATACATGAGAGCTACAGTGTTTTACAAATCATGAGCCATGTGGAAAGCAACATGAGGAAGATAATAGGAATTGTTTTTGAGAGCTACTTTGAGGAGGTTAGTCTTAGTTGGCTTGTGGAAGCTATCCATTACTGGATAGAATAGTATGAATTGGAACTCAACCAGGCAAAGATATGACTATAATGATTACACGAAGATGGTAATATACTACCAGATTCAGTGCTGGTGATACATAGATTCCAAGATATGCCAATCAGGAATTCTTTTCCTTAAAATGAAGGAAGATGGTTAGGCTGCATCGAGAGCAAGATGAAGCCAAGTCTACAATTGTTTCTCCACGCTCCTTCAAAACTAGCATAAGCTCAATGATCATAAGGGATACCACAATCCTGCAATAAGTCAGAATAAGTAATGGATTGGTAACCCATTATACATACCAACAAGCATGCCATTGATAATACCATGTTGCATCTTATTTGCCTGAGCTGCCACAAGCATAAGTGCCATGAAGCAATGAGCAAAAGGGCTATTGTCAGTCTGCAATAAGTCAAAATAAGGAGCGGACATAGTAAAAAACCAATCAACAACGATACTGCCATCTTGTGTTTAAGTTGTGTGCTGTTCCAGTGAACTATCCAATTTATTTCTCAAGAATCATAGCTTTCTTGCCACAATTAGAGCCACAGAGTCGATGGCGCCTGGCAATAGAGGCATAATACGAGTCAGAGAAAAGTACGAACAAGCTCAGACACTTCAGGGTTGGATCTCCCACAATCGCTAATTACAATGGAAGCACTGGTTGTAACAATAGCATTGGCAAAGACGAAAATAGTATATCCTTTACATCTAATTTAAGATAAAAAATATGCGTCAATAGAGCATACTATCCCTATGCTTTTCATTTTACACATGTACCAGAACTAAGATTAAAGGCCATGAGCCAACGAAAAACCAGACAACACAACATAAGCAATAAAAAACTGCTGGAAGCATTGTAATTTCAACCATTACAATTGCATGCCCTTAAGCAATGATCCCACATTTTGGTATGTACTCATCATCCAAACAAAAAAAATTGGGTTTAGCTTATGTAATCTATTATGCACTCGGAGCTTACAAAACAGCTCAACATAGACACTCCTCAACCTTCACAGCATACCGGGCCTCATAAACAAACATCCTAGTGAAAGCCCAAACTACAGAGAAAGTGGATTATTAATTCCAATTACAGGATAAAAGATGCAAAAATTCTTTTCATGTGTGCGTTTTTGACATGAAAGTTCTCTCCCCCATTGCTCGGTGCCAGAGCATCCAGACTACCCAGTGTATCACCCATATGTTGAGTCAAGCACATCCCTAAGCCAATCCTCTCATGCCAATGCAAGGTGCAGTCAATATAAGCAATCAGCAGCTTTATATATAATCTTGCAGGACTCAAACTACACGTGCTATCCATATACTCAGTCATACACACCTTCCTCACTCTGTGACGAATCCTGCAGATGCTTGAATACAAGCTACATTCCGTACACACCATGAACACAGGTAGCACTCCAGCAGCTCAATGCTTTCACGAGGATGAGGATAACTCCACACAACAATTATTTTGTTTTCTTGTTAAGTAATGTAGAAAGCCACAGTTTCGAAGCCTCAAACACCACTTCTCCTCCATCTTTCAGAATGTACCACTTAGATTCAACCGACAGCACCTGCATGAGCTTCTCAAATCACTTTATAGGAATGTGAAGTCATTTATCTTCTGAATATTCTATATCTAGAATGAAAATCAGAAATTAGAACTCACCATCAAAATGAATGTACAAAAATTATTTGCAAAAGATTCTGAGAGTTAGAGAGCAGCCCCATAAAAACACTTGGTATTGCCTCTGCAATATGCAAAATAAACAAGAAAGCATCAGACCTGGCCTGCGTTATCCATCTCAAACTTTGATTCTCCAGAGAGGTTTAGCTCTGAAGGGAACATGCATTTGCTAGGTGGAGTTGATCCTCTTTCTGAATCCAAAGTTCGTAGATTATCATGACAAACAATATTTTGCCCAGACAAGCCATCCACTTTCTTTGAGGTAAAATTCTGCAGTTGATTGCTAAAATCACCAGTCCAAGACACTGTCCAAACAGCATACATCCACCTCCTAGCTGCACAAGCAAATTGAGATTGCAGTAAAACTTCAACCAATGATGTCTGTAGCATGCTTCTATGCAGCCTCCAACATAGAGGGAAAGATCACTACAAAACCACTCAAACCTCGTAAAAAATATATAAAGGAATGAAGATAGCCATGCAACTTTTCTTACTTACAAGGAAAAGCTCTGTTATTTTCCAGATAAATCTCATGCAAATTCACAACAGTCCCAGAATCCGCAAGAACACCTAACCAGTCCAATAACCTGTTATCATTATGTCTAATGAGAACTATGACCTGATCATAACCAACATCAATATCCACATCTACTGTATACAACAATCAAAATACCACACGTAGGTGAAGATTCTGCCATGGATGCAATATAACCAGTCCTAAATGATAGAAACTCGTTAATGAGCCAAACCAAACCAGACATTCTTGACAGGCACATTTTTCGCCATAACAAGGAGATACCACATCAAAATGGCAAAGCAGGAATAAGAAATGAATACTAACACAAGCCCACAAAGCCTATGAAACCAAGTAGGGATACATCTCGTGTTATATTGTAAGACATTAAAACCCAAAAGAAACCGAATGTGACATTCAATTCTCCCCCTTTCCTCAGCTGAATAGGTAACACCTCAAACCTTGTACTTCAGCCTTGATGCTACTTGTTCAAAAGGGGAACCCTATCCTCCACAGACTGCCCATCCAAAAAATGAACTCTTCCATTATATCTGAAACTCCCACTCCAGAAGGCAGTATCTTGCACTGATAGGTCCATCCATCTCAGATATAGTAAAGTTACTCAAGCTATTGAGCTCTCACTAACCAGCTCCACAAAGAACCCCAAGCTCACTACCAAACTTTGGATCGTACAAAATACCAGTAACAACCAATGGTGTTGATGATATTACATTGAAACTAATACAGAAGTACAATCTTTGACCTGGGACTTTGCATCAAATTGAGCAAACTTGGTTACACTTGTTGACCCCAATCTCTCTGGAGCAGGACAAATTGCAGTAAGGAGTGAACTTAACCAGGCAAAGGATGTTTCTTGATGAGACTACACTTAAACTGACATGCAGAAGGCAAGCAAGATGCCCAGCATTGTGAGCATTGAAATAGGAAGCAGAATACAGCTTTGGGATGACTGGAACCACATGACCAGGACTGGAACGATAGTCTCAGACTAAATGACAGGTTAAATTAAAAAACAGCCAGGCAGCAACTGAGGGACGTTGCACAAGAGCAAAATTAATGGCACATTCAATGCAGCTGAAGCAATAATCAACAACAACAATTATGACCAGGATGCTTCAAACTCTCACACAATCAGCCTCAAACTCAAACACTCTGCAATCGCTTTTGAGCAAATGTAAGACCACCTTAAATAACCCTCATCCTGGTCTAGCCACTTGACAGTTCAGTTGTCCGAGACAATTAGACTGACAACTCATACAGAGCTTTGAAAGTGATGACTTTGAACCCATAAACCTAGAGTACAGTAAGGTCCAACTCTGAGTCCCAAGCGGCTACAATCAGAAATTGACTCACTGCTTGGCACACTAAAAGTACATCTATATCACAATGGCCCAGGCACCAACAGGCACTTGTCATGCCCCTCTTACTTAGTTTGTTGGCAACAAGCAACAGGTAACAGCTGGTTTGTCATCTTTCCACAATCTCAACAAGATGAAATTTGTGTACCCTTCGTTGCATCACCCTGAAAATCTAAACAAAACAACCAACATTTGTTGGATGTAGTAGCACAAGAAACTCACAAAGTAAGAGGAGAAGGTTAGTGAGAGGGAAAACAAAAAACTTTTCTTGGTGAAAAAAGGTGTGGCTAACCATATTGCTTGGAAGAAAACTACAGTGAAGTACAAGTGATCAACAGTCTAGCTGGAGTTGTTTGTAGATCAGAAACCACTAATATATACAAGCCTCTCAGTGCGGTCATGGGAGGACGGGGGACAAAGGCCATGGAAGGAGAATGTAGCACCACCGAGGGTAGTCATCCTGTAACGTATAAAATAGGACATGGCCACCATAACTATGAATGAGCTACTGCCCAGAATCCCGTCAGTGCCAAGTCTCACCTCATAGCTGCTCCCAGCAGCCACAAAGTGAGTGGATGATAGACAACCGGAGGTCTGCCAAAGTGGCATACACCAAAAGGCTCTCATGGCTTAAAATCATCCAACAATGTGCCTTTCAGATGTGCCACTTAGTGAGGCTCCCAATGATATCCCAAACCTATAATCATGACACCATAGGCTCTAGTACCCAGCCACTAAACAAAGCTTCAACCCTACCCTGGCCCATGAACCCGCCTCAATGATGATGATCATACATGCACCTCTACCTCAAATACCAAGTGGGGCTCTAGCTAATTGACTACCAAAACAAAGCCCCCAAGAGATGCACCCTAGGCTAGGCACAAGTCGATGGAGTAGGCGGCAAGCTTCTCTCCACACTTAGTTGTGCTGCCCCACATGAACATAGGCAATGTTTGGAGTTTTTTGGTGCTGCTATTTGCAGCACTTGTAGACTCCCTCTTGCTACATTTGGACCAGCCAGCTCCCAATTGCTAGAGCACCATATGCCACAAGCATAGAAAGTAGGACACTCTCCTTAGCCACAACCCATGGGCATTTCCAAAGGATCTAATAGAAAGCATCCATGATGCTACTCTCGGCCCAACATCTGCTGTGGTTTTCTTTTTTTTGGGGGCCGGGCGGGGGCACAAGTATGTGTAATCCTATATGAACATATGTCGACCAATCCGTGCCGTGTAAGCAAAGAAACTCACTAGTTTCTAAGCAACTGTTAAGGCCATCCAGAGCCACTCTCTTGGATTCTAATCCAACACATCTGAAACCAGCTTCCTTCCGTGGATGGGTGGTAAATCCCTGATTACAACTTAATTACAGCAGCAAACAACAAATGCAAATCTGACAATACAAATTTACCTACTGATCATGGACAATGCACACCCGATTGGCCCCAAAATTGGTGCCCCTTTCAGTATTTCTTTAGCTTTATTGAAGAAGAAGTTGATTTACACATTGGGACTCTCCTGATTCCCTTCGCAATCCAAACTCCCCTTGCTGTCTAAAGTGACCAACAAGTCTTCAATCTGCTTTGCCCCTTGATTTGGGCACTTAATTGGCCTTCACCCACTTCATAGACGATGGAAATGCCCCAAATTCAATAGTTGGCTAGTCCTCCATCTGAATTTAGCTGAAATTCACCTTCAGCCCTGAAAAATACAAGTTTTGGAACTTCCAATGTTTGGCACGCTTCCCGAGGCTGCTGTAAACCTTGATTAATACGGTAAATTAGGGTTTACAACAGAGAAATTTGCAATTTCTCAACATCCAAGGGTCCAAATACTGAGATCTTCGGAGCAAGGCTATGAAATGGTTAGGAGATGAGAGAGAAAATTCAGAGTTTTGTCACAAAGAATGATTGAGAATCAGTCAAATGCAGATGCTGCCCTATCACAACAGCATTAAATGTTGTCGCCTACAGCTAAGACATCCAAATCAGTTATCACCTTGTACCTGGATGCAATCGCCCAACTCTGGAGGGTCCGAATCTGCAATTGCCTCCTCAAAACTCACTCGTGGTTGGCTGCAATGGCTGAAAATAGGCTAGCATGGCTACTCACAGCTCTCCCACATTTGCTACAGCAAGAGTGATCTGGTTTTTCCTCTTTTTCAACCTTTTACTAGCCTATATTGGCAAGTTTGCCAAGTGGCAACCTTCCCAAAGGATTTTTCCAACATTATCCATCATTAAATATTAATTTTCAGTCTTTAATTACTAAAAATTAATCTAATAATTATTTTGGTGCCCAAAAAATCATCTGACTCGCCAATAATTAAATTGGCTAGGCATCTTCCACTCTCAAGTCTCTCTATGTCATCTTTGACCATTAGATCGGCGTTAGGTTGTACCATTAAAAACACCACATCTCTAGTGTCACCAACTGACACTTATAACCAAATGAATGACCTAGGCCAACAATTGACACCAAATACCACCAAGTATTTGTGCAACATAACTTATAGCAACTTTTGCCTTTGACATCCCGTGATTTTCTCAGGTCCCAAGCTCGTAAATTTACTCTTAACCCCAATTACACCTCACATGTGCAACATTTACTTAATCATGTGATTAAAAATTAATCCATATATTAATTGAGATTTCAAAAATACATATCCTCATGACAATATCCAAAGGCCTACCCTCCCAAATCCAAAGGTGCCACTCGTGAATGTTAGACCAAGAAAAGCAATAGCTAGAATGTGTATGACATGTACCTTCACAACCTGAGAATGAAATAAACCTATAGACCCTAGGGTTCATAACCTACTCCCTAAGTCAATATTCACAACAAAAAAGCCCATCCTATGCAAGGGTAAAAAGTGCTCAATGATAGGGTGTGTGAACCAAGCTTTTTTTCTCCGAAAGGGCGGTAAATGATATGATTATACACTTATTACAAGAAGCAATAAATTTACATAAACTGAAATATAAATGTTACCAGATTAATCCTCGACAATAGACTCCCCATTGGCCCAAGAATTGGCACCTCTTGCAATATTTCTTTAAGTTCTATTAGAATTGGAAGAAATACACACATTGCTCCAATCTCCTTCAAAACCCAAAGCCTCTTGTAGGCATAAATGACCAACATACCTTCACACCAATTTACCCCTTGATTTGACCTAAAATACCCAAATACATTGGGTGTTGAGGACCATGCATTGGCTACTACATACCATAGGGATTAGTGCCATACATTCAATGCATGAAAAATGGTACCACCACCAAAATATCCTTGCTATCCCATGTTTGAATTTGCATGAATACCCTGTTGTCCATATTCCCATGGATTGGCACTACCAAGTTGGCTATGCATTTGCACTTGTTGTCCCACAGGTACCAACTATTTGTCCTCATGCTTTCAAAAGAGGCTTAGCATTACCTTCTATTCTTCCGGCCATCCCAAAGCTCTAGAAGGTGTCTTCTTCTCTTTCCCTTTGCTGTCCTTCTTTTGGGTATTCGAGAATTGAGTAAATTGAGGATCCTTTGACAATTCAACAAAGAGATTCGTTGTTGTCCTCACCTGATCTTTGAAACTATCATGAAATTCTTCACCCTCTTGGTGGTCATCAACATCCTGAGGCATGGAAGTCTCTACATTTGGGTCATTTCCCACATTTTCAGCTTGCTATCCATATTGAGAACCATGTTCAAGATCATGCACTACATTTTCTCCTTCACCACATGAATGACCAAATTGTGATGCATCATCACCACTTGATCCTCTATCACCATGTGAAGACATACTTGTTGAAATCAACGGCTGAGCACAATTTCAGCAATAATGCAAAGCTTTTGACTTGCAATTAGGTGCCTCGGGCCCACCAATTCAAAGAATTTGATGGTATCCCAACAATGGAACCATGAAACCAACCTTCCTTCCATGGAGGGGTAGTAAAAACCTGATTATAACTTAATTACAACAAGCAATAATTAATGAAATGCTGAAACACAAACATTTACCAATCAATCTTGGACATTGGAGACCTTGTTGGCCCCAAAATTGGCACCTCTTTCGGTATTTCTTTATCTTTAATTGCAATAGAATTCAAACATAATGGGATTCCTTCAATCACTTTCACAATCCAAAAGCCCCTTGCTATCAACAATGACTAGCAAATCTTTAAATTGATTTGCCCCTAGATTTGCTCATGCAATTGGCCTTCACCAACTCCTTGGGAAATGAAATTTGCGAAATGAAATTTGCCCCAAATTCGAATGTTAGCTCGTCCCTCACTTAAATCTTCCTAACAATTCAGCCCTGAAAATTCAAGGCTTGAGGCTTCAATCTCTTGGCACACTTCCCGAGGTTGCTGTCAAACCCTAATTTTTGCTATAAATTAGGGTTTACACCAGAGAAAAATACAATTTCTCAACCTCCAAGGATTAGAATGCTAAGATCTTTGGAGCAATGCTCAGAAATGGCTAGAGAATGAGAGAGTTTACCGAAAGATGGGATGGCTACCAAGCAACGTCTCAATCCTATGACCTAAGGTTCCACAAGACGGCAAAAGTTTGTCAAGTAGTTTAGATGGAAAGACATTGGCATACTCATATAGTATTGGATCCAAACACTCACTCACATTTGAATTCATATTAAGATTATTATTAAAAGAAATTAAATTACACTGCGAATCAGATAACTGAACTTTTTAACAAAACAAATATAAATAGTAACACTTGAATCAAAAAAACATTCGCTAAATTTCATTACTAAAATTATATGTATATTATTTTCTCTAATCTTGGAGGATAAATAATCCTCGATCACATGGAAATGACCAAGGTAGTCAGGTCCCATCCATCCAATCCGTGGACTTAGTACAATACCGAACGTACATTAAAAATGTCAGATAAAATCCGGTGTTTTGTAAGGTCATTAAAAAATACATAGAAAATTAAGGGATAGTATGGTAAACATGAGAGTCAAGTTTCAAGTTTTAGCAATACTTCATGAACATAACAAGTGGCTAAGACAAAATGTATACTCCAATTTCATCTATAAGTCTGAAGTCATGTACGTCAAAAAAAGAATCTTCGACAAGTCACAAGTGACAAGTATCATATGCAAGACTCATGTACAAAAAAGCAAGAGATACAAATGTCTAGCCTAAAAAAGTATCTAGATAGTAGAGATTCTCAAGGATACTACTCAAATAAATCCTCAGACCCGTCACTCAAATGAGACTCATGGTCATCACTAGATGAGTCTGATGTGTGTGAAACAAAATCCCCATCACTAAGGAGGTTGCCATGCTCATCATACTCAAGCTCAATAGGAGCATCCTCTGAAACACAAGCAATCAAAGCAAAAGAGCTTCCAGAACCACACCCCACATAGGATAGGTACTGACTGCTACCTGTGTGCTCCTACCAATTGCAATGCCTAGAGGAGTGGCCTGCCTTTCCCTACGAGTACGTAACACTTGATAGTCAATCTCCTCCATCTCCATGTAGAGCTCTCTGAAGATGGCATCTAGCTCTTCGTCTCTCTCTCTCTATTCGCACTTTTAAGTGTGGCCCCTGTTAACCTAAACTCATCTACATTCACTTGACAAATTGAAGTTGAAATATATAAATAATAAGATAACTTAAGAATTTACATTCATAAATTTAAATTTTAGAATAAATATAGACCCAATTTCAAAATTACCTACCATGCCATTGGCATCTCATGCATGTCCCTAAGCATACACAAGTTAAAATGACAATAGATAAGTCGTTGTAACTGCTTGGTGCCAAGTTTGTTTTGGATCTTGGTGTGTATAAGAGAATACGCTAACCGATTTCTCTCACACGCACCACATGAATAATCCTATTCAAGGTAATAAATTGGCCTCAACTCATTATATGGAAAATTTATGAGAAAAATAGAGCCTTTACTAGAAGCATAATGATAAGATTTAAATTTTAATTACCTGAGCCAACACTCTTAAAGCCAACTTCTGCACATTTGGTAGCTAATATCCAAACAACTCCCACCAAAATTGTGACTTAATCAAAGAGGCCCTTTTCCAACACACCGTGCTAGTAAAGGCCGTTTTCCTCTGATCTCCATAGTTAATTAGCTCTTGGAGAAATGGACCGTGCACATTCTCATGCAAAGTCTTTGAGAGATAAGCATCCCTATCCGAGGCCAGCTTCTGGTCCATGAAGAGAGAGGAGCTCTTGTAAACTAGATGCAAGAGAGCTACTAGGCCGTGCATAGGCCTCTTCATTCATTTCCATCTCTTTTCAACAAGATAGAGGATGTCATACCTTCGTGGGGTATCATCCAAAATATCAATTGTACCACTCTTTATGAAAAAAACCAATAGGCACTAAAATTAGTGAGATTCATTTTGCATTTTAAAAAACTTAAATGTGCATTTTAAAAATAAATTTAATTTCAAATTATTAACATGGAATCCCAATACCAAGAACAGTGGAAGCTCTAATCTCCTCCATAGCCTCTCTCATGAAATGAGTGAGGCGGCCTATAGTGGCCCTCCATATCTATCATGCAAAGAACCCTATACAAGAGTGTGATCACAATGACCACGGCTCGCATCTCAACCTAAAATGATTCTTTTAGGCAAAGCCGTTGAATGGCTTTACCCTCCTCCATGCTTGCTACAGCCTCCTCATCCATCTCCATACTTTAAATTCCTTGGAGACCATACACTTTTGCAACTTACTTTACACGTCATAGAGTCGCTCAAGGAGCAACCATATGATGGCAAAGCAAGTTTTTAATGGTTTTTTAAATTTCATATCACTATATACGCAAAAAATAGGCAAGCATTTTTACCCTTTTGTGATAAGATTAACAATTGCATTTGCATTTGTCACGTTTTTTTTCACCCATTCCAAATTGCCTATGTATTCCATGAGGAGGTCAAGGCAATGTGTAGCACAAGGTGTCCACACTGTAGAGGGGAATTCCTCCTCAAGCAATTGTCCCATCCTCTAATAATTTGAAGCATTGTCGATGACAACTTGGACAACATTGCTTGGTCCCACCTATATACACATAGAGATTTAGAATATAGTATGGCTTAGAGGTGAGTACTAGGGTATGGAGGTGAAGATAGATATAGAGAGAGAGGTGAAGATATTCACGAATCAAGATTCAAGAAGCATAAAAGTTTAAAACTTTCAAACATAGATGATAAAACATTAAGCATAAAAAATAATATTCAAGAAGCATAAAACATAAAAGATAATTTATAAAATGTAAAATATTCAAGAATGTAGGCTCACCTCTTGAATGGCTTGCTGGATGTGCTTGTAGATAAATAGGCCAGTCGTTCTATTCCCCTTCATGCCCCCATCCACGGTATGCAAGAAGTAGATACCAAGAGGGCAAGAGACAAGTATATTAATAATACCTCTCTTCTTTCGGTCACTCCATCCATCACAGAGGATGAAGCACCCATACTTCACCCAACTAGCTCGAACGGGCTCAAGAGACTTGTTAATCCTCTCCCTCTCCTCATCTAGCTTCTTTGTGCACATGTCATTGTAGATAACTCCATGCCACCCCTCGTATGGACCCAATAGCCTTCACCATTTTCCTCCACCTATCTACTCTTAGAATGTGGGAAGGGAGATTGCACTTGATGATGATTCGTGCAATCTCAACTTCTACATTCCTTTGTTGCTCTCGAAGAAATGAGAGTGGGCCCAAAACACATCCCATTGTCTCAACAAGTGTGGCTTGTCTCTTGAGTCTTTTGGATCCATAAGCGGCGGCAGCAGTGGAGGCAGAGGGAAATCCAAGGGATCTATGAATCCCTCCATAGTGGCCATAGGTGTAGCCGAAGGGGCTGAAGGGTGCGAGCAGAAATACTCAAGTAGTGTGGATGTCAAAGGACGTATACTCAATAGTAGAGAGTGTCCAGAGAGATGGAGATTCAAGATGGGTGTATACTAGTTTGGTACACACAAAGAATAAAAAGAATATATTTATACTTAGGGTATAGTACACTTACACCCGCAAGGGTGTGTGCACATGTGCAAGTAAACATGTACACGAGAGTGGCACAAGGGCCTTTACACCCGACAACCTCCCACTTAAAGGTCCTAAGCGAACCTTTAACCAACTCCCGCAGCATTTCACTACTTCCCAATGTGTTTCACAAGGATTTCACATAAACATGCTTACAACTCCCACTACATCAGCAATGTCAAGTCTAGTGGCAACCATAGCATACATGAGTGACCCACAAGCTGAAGCATAAGGAACACCCTTCATAGAGCTGGCTGCCTTGCCATCTTTTGGGCAATCTCCTTTGCTAAGCTTAAGGTATGATGGTAATGGAACACCAAGTGGCTTAGCATCTGCCATAGAAAAATGATCAAGTACTTTGTTGATGTACTTTTCTTGTGACAGAAATAAGAGCTGCTACTCTATCTCTTGTCATACGCATGCCCAAAATGTGTTAAGTTGCATCCAAGTTCCTCATGGAAAAGGCGGAATTCATCTATCTTTTTAGTGCATTAACCCAGCTCTTATGCTTACCAGCAATACGCATATCATCCACATAAAGCACAAAGATAATAAGGCTTTCATCATCAGCCTTCTTTGTATATAAGCAGTGATTTGCATTGCTTCTTTTAAACCCGTATGAGAGCAAGAAGGCATCAAATTTCTTATACCACTATCTAGGAGCCTATTTTAAACCATACAAGCTTCTCTTAAGCCTGTACACCAAATGCTTCTTTCCTAGCATAACAAAGCCCTATAGTTGTTTCACGTACAGCTCTTTTTCAAAATCACCGTGCAAGAATGTTATTCTAACATCCATCTAATCGAGCTCAATATCCATAGACGATACAATAGCAAACAATACCCGAAGAGTGGTCATTTTGACAACAAGTGAAAAGACTTCCTGAAAGCCAATCCCTCTTTCTATGTATAACCCTTAGCCACAAGCCTTGCTTTATATTTGGATTTGCCATCCACACACTTGATTTTATAGACCCATTTGTTAGGAATAGCTTTTCTATCTTTGGGCAATGGAACCAAATCCCAAGTATCATTCAGATACAATGACTTCATTTCTTCTTGCATAGCTAGCTCCTATTTTTTCTTTGACTCACATGATAATGCCTCTTTATATGTGAGAGGCTCACCCTCATCTGTGAGTAAAATGTAGTCCAAAGAGGGATCAAACCTCTGTATAGGTCTCTTGACATGTATAGACCTTCTTACCCAATAATTTCTAGTGTTATCAAGCAATGAATCCACATTCAAAGGAATGTCAATGACCTCATTATTTGGCTACTGAACTGCATTTTCAAGTTGTTGTAATATATTTTCAGGCTGCTCTAATACATTTTTAGTGTGCTGATTTTGTTGCCAAAGCTTATTTTCAGCATCCCTTTGCTGCCCATTGTCATCTAGCTCAATGATGATATGCTGATTATCATAACCAACATCAAAAGGAGCTGAATTTTCAATGGTGGCTAATGGCTATTGAAGTGGCTAATCATGCTGAAATTTCACTTTGTTTTGGTCCAAGTCACTAGATGTGGTATTTTTCAACAGCTTTGACTCATTAAAACCACATCTCGGCTGCGTAGTACCTTTTTCATGCTTGGAATCCAAACTCTATAACCCATTTCACCTTCATCTCCATAACCCATGAAGATACCTCTCTGGGATTTCATGTCAAGTTTGGTTCTGCTATCAACAGGTACATGTACATAGCAGTCACAGCCAAAGACCCTTAAGTGGTCATATAAAGCAAGTTTGCTAGACCAAACCTCTTCAGGGATATGACTTTCAAGTGCACGATGTGGAGATCAGTTGCAAATATGTACTGCGGTTTTAAGAGCCTCTCCCCAAAACGACTGCGAGAGATTAGTTGTGGACAACATGCATCGAATCTTCCCACATAAAGTGCAATTCATTCACTCAACCACACCATTAGATGACGGATTATAAGGAGTTGTAAGCTCCCATTTAATCCCATTGGCATCACAAAACTTATTGAATTCCTTAGATACATACTCTCCCCCATTGTTTGTTCTTATGCATTTAATTTCAAACCCTATTGAGTACTAACAAATGCATAAAACCTTTTAAAGGCGTTCAATGCCTCGCTTTTTTGCTTAAGCAAGTAAATCCATAGCTTTCTAGAATGGTCATCAATAAAAAGACAAAATAACAAAAACCACTATGAGCTTTTATTGGCATGGTACATACATTAAAATGGACTAAATCCAAAATACATGCCTTCCTAGAGGCTCCATGAGAGTATGAACTCTTTACATGTTTTCCCACAACACAGTCATCACAAAAGTCAAGCTTTGAGTTTTTCACATCAACTCTTCCAAATGAAGAAAGTGTCAGTAAACCCTTTTGACTCATGTGTCCAAGACGCTTGTGTCATAACTCCATGTGTGACTGCACTTCTACAACTGCAACAAACTTTCTAGAAAGTGCCTTATAGTGAAGATAATAAAGAGTTTTCTTTTACTGCCTCTAGTGACAAGCATGGATCCTTTCTATATCTTCCACAATCCACCACCAAAGGTAGTGAAGTAACCCATATTATCTAGCTACCCAACAGGAAGCAAGCTCTTCTTAATGCCAAGTACAAACATAACATCATGAAAAATCAATTCTTGACCATTTTCAAGAGCCACGTGTATGGTGCCCATTCCTTCAATATCACATGCATGGTTATTCCCTAGGTAAACTTTCCCAAGATCACCACTATGCAAGAAGAAAAACACTCCAAAGATGGAGTTACATTAAATAAAGCACCAATATCAACAATCCACGATTGTGACCAACCATCATGAGCAAACAACAAGGCATCTATCACATCCCTTTTAGTGATATACATGTCTTCCACTATCATGGCATATGGATCTAAAGATGCAACCGAAAAATCAGCATCTTTATCTTATTCTATCTCCTCAATAACAACATTTAGATACCACATTTGCCTTTTCTATTTCTTTAGGGGTAGAGTTGCCATCCTTCTCATTCTTTTTGTCTTTTGCATTAGTCTGCTTTTTGCATTCTTGCTCCTTTTGATAGTACCTGCAAATCAGGCTTTATATGCCCTTTGTGTCCATACTGATAGCAAGTGACATCTTGTTGTTTTCCCTTACTTTTGCTAAGATTTTTGTTCTTATTTGCAGCATTTGACCTCTTTTCAAGTCGTCCTCTTACATTGTAGGCTGATCCATTGTTTTTCCCATTTGCATTGCGTCTAATCTCCTCATTGAGAATAAAACCACACATGCCATCAAATGTCAAGTTGGGGTTGTTGCTCAATGACACAACCAATGCTTCCCATGAATCTGGTGAAGTCATGAGTAAGAAAATAGCCCTCAGCTTATGATCAAAAGTCTGCAAGTATGCATCCTATGACTGACTCAAAATACCAGCGAAAGCATTTAAATACTCTAAGGCAGGTTTAGACTCATCAATCTTCAAGTTGACTAACTTTCACATGAAATAGACCTGATTGACAGGAGTTGTATTCTCATACGTAGCCTTGAGTTTCTCCCAAACTGCAAGCAATAAGTCCCTTGATATCAACCAAGATATCATCCATGACAACCATTTGACATAAGTAATGGCTTTCTTATTCATTTTAGCCCAATCCTCATCTGACAAAGCAACACGCTTCTGTTCTACCGAGACATCATCACAATCCTTCAAAAAAAGTATACCCTAGATAGGATCTTTCCAAAGATCAAAGCCATTGCCATCAAATTTACGAATCTCAAAAAGATTCTTTTCCTCAGATGTAGACGCACTACTAGCCATCTTCAACAAAGACTGCAATAAAATGCTGAATACTTTCAGCCAATGGCAAGGTTGCTGAATATAACAGCAAGTACACACTTGTACTTCCAAAGGTGTCCAAGAAGCAGATATTTTGCTGCAATTTCAGTCCCAAGAGCTGATTACAGCATGTACATGAATCAAATCTGATACATATGCATAGATGATAGCTCCCACTTCAATAATACATCACTGTAACACCCAAATGCAACAACCCAAGTGCTGTATGTACCACTATTTCACTGCATAATGAGCATTCAGCAATACATATACCAAGAGAAGTTGCCCCTTTCTAGCGTTTAATACATCCCAAGTCCGAATTTCTCCTACTCTGCAATGAATCTGCTGTAATTTCACTGTCAAAGCACAAATCGGCTCAAAATGCATCACCAACGTGAAAAGCCCCAAAATTTTTGCCATAAATCTGCCCCAATTGCATTAATACATCATCCCAAGTGTCAAATACGGACAAGATGTTGCAGAAATTTCACAAATTCTGCAAAACCCCCAAATTTTTGGGTCCAAATGTGCACAAATCATAGTGAAATTGGCTTAGCTTAGCAAAATTTCACTTGTATAAGAAAAGCCCAAATTTTTGAAGCAAATGCACACAATGTCTGCAATTGCTAGGTCAAATGTCACTATTTTGCATGACCAACATCAAATCTAGGAAAAGCCCCAAATTTTCAAGCACAAATCTGTATAGATCTAAGTACTATGCTTGCACGCACAAACCCCTATTAATTAGCAGAGGGCAGACTGCAAAAAATAATAATAATACAAAAAAGACTAACGAAGAAAAAACTGGCCAGCACCTGCAATCGCATGATGTTCGCGGCCTGCGCCTGATGTTCGTACCGTCGACTAGCCACGTTGGCTGCTGGAATGCTCTGCCCGCTGCTATTCGTGCCCTGCGACTATTGACGCCTGTCGCCAACAAACCTGTTCGTCACCTACCTATCTATCGCCTGCAAAAACACAACCTGCACTTCACGCCAGCTGCCATCTGGTCAAACTAATCGTAGACTGATCTCGACTGCCTGTCGGCTCGCAGTCACACATAGAGACTGGCCTGCCCAATCCTTGGAAAGCGTACACTCTCTTGCCAAAGCTCTGATACCAGTTTGAAGGGTGCAACCAGAAGTACTCAAGTAGTGTGCGAGTCAAAGGAGGTGTATTCAGCAATAGAGAGTGTGCAAAGAGAATGGAGATTCAAGATGGGTGTGTACTAGTGTGGTACACACAAAAAATAAAAAAATGTATTTATACTTAGGGTACATGTAATCAGCCTTCCTCCTCACATAGGGTGGTAAATCCCTGATTACAACTTAATTACAGCAGCAAACAATAAATACAAATCTGAAAATACAAATTTACCTACTGATCTTGGATAATGCACAGCCAATTGGCCTAGGGTTGGAAAGAGAAATAAATCGCAGAGAAAGAGTGCCAAAAGTGATGCACTATCATGTAAACCTCAGTTGTCACTTGTCAATATGGATTATCACACTGAGTTGGATGCCATAAAAGAGCAATAAGTTGTTGATTCAAGCTTTGCTAATGTTATGATCAGCTTTGCAATGGTTAAAGGCATGGACACTTCATATAAGAGATAGATTTCTGATGATGCATGGACGATTGTGTCACAAAGCAATTAAGGCCTAGAGTTATCATTGAAAGTCATGTTCCTCCGTATGCAGGACATAGAGGTATTGATGCCACGGTCAAGGCAATGGAGCATTTCTTTTATTGGCCAGCTTTGAGGCATGATGTAGAACAGTTTGTTAAGACATGCATCGTATGCCAGAAGGAAAAGCATGCTAGGCAAAAGATGCCGGGTTTGTTGCAGACCTTGCCTATTCCATATAGGCCTTGGCAGAGCATTGCAATGGACTTTATTTTTTAGCTTCCTAAGACACCTACCAGGAATGATGGGATATGGACTATCATTTGCAGGTTTAGCAAACAAGCCCATTTCATTCCGGTGAGGAAGAAAATAAAGGATGATCATATGACACGATTGTTTTTGCAACACATCTTTAAGTATCATGATATGCCAGAGTCGATCATTAGTGATCAAGACCTCCGGATGACCAGTTTATTTTGAAAGGACTTGTTTGAGAATATGGATACCATGCTGAAATTCTCATCATCCTTCTATCCGTAGACAAATGGTCAGTCTGAGGAAGCAAATTCCACAGTGTTAGATCTTTTAAGGTGCTATGTTTCAAACCACAAGACACAGTGGGAGTAGTATTTGCGCTTGGTTGAGTTTGCTTACAACAACACAATGCGTAGTTCTACGAGCAAAGCTCCATTTGAGGTGGTAGAGGGTGGTAAGAAAGTACCCCCTATTTTGTACACAAAAGATGCGATCTTTGAGTTTAATCGCTATGTGGAAAGCATGGATGTAGCTTATCAGAAGATTAAGTATGCACTTCAAAGATCACAGGATAAGCAAAAGAGGGCAACTAATTGCCACAGACGTGCTTTGCAGTTTGCAGAGGGTGATTATGTATTGCTGCGTTTTGAAAAGGCAAGGCTGAAAAAGATGAAAGGAAGAGAAAGATTATATCCAAAGTTGAGTATGAGATACTATGGGCCCTTCCAGGTATTGGAGAAGATCAACAATGTGGCATATCGGCTGAAATTACCTCCAGATTGGTGGATATAGAATGCCTTTCACGTTAGTTTGTTGAGGCCTTTTCATGGTGATGTGCCAGAGGATATGTCTACTGAAATTCAATCTAAGATTGAGGAGCTAGATGAGATTTTGGTACTTGAGCAGATTTTCGCACATAAGGAAAGAAATGTCAAAGGTATACTTTCCAGAAGATACTTGGTGAAATTTTCGAATTATTCACCAATGGATGCCAAATGGATGGAAGAGGATGACTTGGCAGACCATCCTCAGTTGTTGCAGCTTTACCTAGATGCCTTTCAATTAGAGCCGACTTTAGTTTAGGCTCTGTCAGGTTTAGCAAAACAAGGGTCTAGAGTATTGCCTAATGCTCAAGGGGGAGGTAGCACTTCCCCTTCTCTAGTTATGGATAGCTCTCGTATGTAGTGGTTCTCAAATATATTCAGCATGCATCCAATGTATTGCATTGACACTATGTTTGCAATGAGATCACTACTTAGTGTACTAGTCACTGTGAGATGTATGCAGATGAGTATGAGTTTCACTCAAGCACTAAAACTATACTTTTGCATCGGCTTATGAACAATTTAGCATGAACTTTGCCTCAATTTTGAGACAAAAATTCTGATCAGTTTCAGCTCAGTTTTTTATTAGCTTGAGAAGCATCTACGGTCACTTTTTGGACCAGTTGTGCATCACTTTTTGCACAGATTGCTGGTCAGTTTTTGCAATGAGTTTGTGATGAGTTTGGGGTCACATTTGCAACAATTTGTGATCAGTTCTCAGATCAGTAAGTAATCAATTTATAATCAAATTATGCTCACTTTTCAATGGTCTATATCTAGTTTCATGAACAACAAAATATGTTACGATGCCATTGATGTTTTAGCCATGGTTTGTGCTTGGTTATGCTATGCTATGGTTTGATTTTGCCAGATGAGTTGAGCTCATGAGAAATAGACATGTCACATGATAATCTGGCAATGTTTTTGAGATTCTTTGTAAGTCTTATGTTATGTTATGTTGGCTGGTAATTTTCAGCATACATTGGGTATATGGAATGGTTGAACAACAGTGCGCAATGTTGAGTTGACTATCATGCCCTATGGAAATTCCAATGTAATACTTTGCTTTTGATGCATTTAGCAGTGCAATCAAGGATGATTGCAAGCATTTCAAGGCGGAGGATTGTCATGAGGACATGTATTTTTGAAACCTCACTTAACATGTGGATTAATTTTTAATCACATGATTAAGTAAATGATGCACATGTGAGGTGCAACTAGGGTTAAAGTAAATTTACGAGCCTGGGACTCGAAGAAATCACGGGATGTCAAAGGCAAAAGTTGCTATAAGTTATGCCGCACAGGTACTTGGTGGTATCTGGTGTCAGTTGTTGGCCTAGGTCATCCATTTGGCCATAAGTATCAGTTGGTGACACTAGAGAAGTGGCGTTTAATAGTACCTAACGCCAATCTGATGGTCAAAGATGGCACAAAGACACTCAGGAATGGAAGTTGCCTAGCCAATTTAATTATTGGCCAATCAAATTAATTTTCAGGGCATCGAAATAATTACTAGATTAATTTTCAATATTTTTAAGGTTAAAATTTAATATTTAATTCTAAAAAATGCTGAAAAAACCATTTGGAAAGGCTGTCACTTGTCAAAAACGCCCATGCCAGACTGAAAAACGTCTTTAGAGGCTAGAGAGAGACATTTCTATAAATTCACTTGCAAGAGAGAGAGAGAAAGGGCTGCTGGGCTGATTTGCAGTCATTGGAGCACCTTCTGAGACAGCCAGGGGCAAAAAAAGATCAATCAACAATAAGAGACAGCATCTACAGGCTGTTGAGGCAAGGCAGCAACAGCAAATGATTGATTTTCTTCAGTTCTTTGCTTCTACATGCTGTTGTGGCAGGGCAACAACTGCACTTGATTGATTTTCAATCATTCTTCGTGACAAAACTCTGAATTTTCTCTCTCTACAGCTTTTCCTCTCATCTCCAAGCCATTTCAGAGCCTTGCTCTGAAGATCTCAGCATTTGGACCCTTGGAGACTCAGAAATTGCAAATTTCTTTGCTGTAGACCCTAATTTATAATAGAAATTAGGGTTTAGCCAACAGCCTTGGGAGGCGTGCCAAAAATTGGAAGCTCCAAGACTTGGATTTAACAATACTGACGGTGAATTTCAACTAAATTCAGGTGGAGGACCAACCAGCCATTAAATTTGGGGTATTTCCATCGTCTATGAAGTGGGTGAAGGCCAATTGAGTATCCGAATCAAGGGGCAAAATAGATTGAAGACTTGTCGGTCACTTTGGACAACAAGGGGAGTTGAAATACCGAAAGGGATTGGGAGAATCCCATTGTAAATCAACTTTTTGTTCAATAAAGCTAAAGAAATACTGAAAGGGCGTCAATTTTAGGACCAATCAGGTGTGCATTGTCCAAGATCAGTAGCTAAATTTGTATTTTCAGATTTGCATTTATTGTTTGCTATTGTAATTAAGTTGTAATCAGGGATTTACCACCCTATCCGAGGAGGAAGGCTGTGAAATGGCTGGGTGATGAGAGGGAAAGCTATAGAGAGAGAAAATTCAGAGTTTTGTCACGAAGAATGACTGAAAATCAATCAAGTGCAGTTGCTGCCCTGCCACAATAGCATATAGATGCAAAGAACTGAAGAAAATCAATTATTTATTGCTGCTGCCCTACCTCAACAGCCTGTAGATGTTGTCTCCTACTATTGATTAGTCTTCTTTTGCCCCTAGTTGCCTCAAAAGGTCCTCCAATGGCTGCAAATCAGCCCACCAACCCCTCCTCCCTCTCTCTTGCAAGTTGAATTTATAGAAATGCCTCTCTCCAGCCTCTAAAGACGTTTTTCAGTCTTGCATGGGCATTTTTGACAAGTGACAACCTTTCCAAATGGTTTTTCCAACATTTTTCATAATTAAATATTAATTTTTAGCCTTTAAAATACTAAAAATTAATCTAGTAATTATTTCGGTGCCCTGAAAAATAATCTGACTGGCCAATAATTAAATTGACTAGGCAACTTCCATTCTCGAGTGTCTCTACGCCATCTTTGACCATCAGATTGACGTTAGGTACCATTAAACACCACTTCTCTAGTGTCACCAACTAATACTTATGGCCAAATGGATGACCTAGGCCAAGAATGGGCACCAGATACCACTAAGTACTTGTGCGGCATAACTTATAGCAACTTTTGCCTTTGACATTCCGTGATTTCTTCGGGTCCCGAGCTCGTGAATTTACTTTAACCCTAGTTGCACCTTACATGTGCATCATTTACTTAATCATGTCATTAAAAATTAATCAACATGTTAAGTGAGGTTTCAAAAGTACATGTCCTCATGATAGTACGGTACGCTTACACATGCAAGGGTGTGTTCACATGAGCAAGTAAATATATACACGGGAGTAGCGCAATGGTCTTTACACCCGACAGGGGTGGCTAAAGGTGTGTATTTGTCGAGGGAGACTATCTCCTCTTGAGCTTGCACCCATACTAGAGGATATTTTGTCTGATGTCTTTGAAATAGGAGAATATTTTTTTATGATCTCATCAGCCATCGCTTAAGGGATCTTTGAGCATGGACCACATTCTCCACCTATCTTGGACAAGTGGATAAGAAGCCGTGTCACACTACTCATTTAGACCTTGTCGCAATACTTTCAAGTCCAACGATAGGCTTTAGTATGATTCGTGACTTTCTCAAGGTATAAGGTGTGAAGAGAAAAGGCTTTATGAAGGGCTTTAGGCATGGTGAAGAGATGAAGGTGGTAAGAGAGGTCAAGGTATAGATAGAAAAGGCGGTAAGAGAGATGGAAGAGAATATGGTATGGAGTAACTTGAAAGTGGTAATAAAGAAAGAGGGGGAGGAAGAGGAAGATGGAACTTGGAAGTTGCAAGGAAGAGTAAGAGGTGGGAAGATAGGAAGAGAGAAAGAAGGTGCAAAGAGAAGGAAGAGGAAGAGAGAAAGATGACTCGTGAGCTTGAGGAAGAGGTGGGAAGATAGGAAGAGAGAGAAGGTGCAAAGAGAAGGAAGAGGAAGAGAGGGAGATGACTCGTGAGCTTGAGGAAGAGGCTTGAGCAATGAGGCTTGAGTGGTAAAGCCAACAAGATTGAAAGTTGAGGGTGAAGATTGAGGTGGGAGGGGGCTGTTTATAAAGGCCCAAAACAATTTGAAAAGGGAAAATTTTTCAAAAAATTGTCAAAAAAAAAAGACGAGAAAATTTGTTAAAAAATGGATAAAAACAATCAAATTTGACTCTACACAATAGTCAAAAAAACGGTCACTTGCAGAAGTACAATCCAAACTGAACAGATCCTCTACAGTCCAAACCCTGGAACCGAACAAATCCAACTAGATTGGACACATCAGACGGGATGGTTATCTCCGCAGACGGGATACAAGTAGGGAAATGACCATCAATTGGACTAGACAAATTGGATTGGATAGTTCCGTCCATCCCCACGGACGGGATGCAACTAGAGAAATGACCATCAAGTTTCAACCTTAAAAGAGAGCACATGTTTTTATGGTCAATGTACAAGGAGGAATATTTATCAAAGAACCATGGTATGCCAAGAATGACATCAACATGTTCGAGGCTCATAAGTCAAAAATCCATAAGCTAATGGTACTCTTGAATCAAAAGATCCAAACCTAGTACCCCCTAATCCCAACAATCCATAATAGGGTCCTTTGCATATCAAACACGATAAGTTTAATCAGCAGGTACTGTGTGGAGCTTTAGTCTCTACACTAAGTGAGAAGAAATATAATTATGACTAGAGTCATTATTTAATAAAACTATAATCTCTTGGCCATTAATACAGCCAATGATCTTTAAAAGTTCAAGCAAGCCAAAGAGTTTTTTATTAATGGAAACTATCATTGCTATATTAATCTTCGAATACAATTTCAAAAGACGTACCTAGAGCTTCAAAAGTATTTATTGAAGTCTTAGAAGTAGTCTTTGCTTTCTTATCCTAGGGACACTCTCAATCACCATGAAAGTGATCCATCTAATACTACGCAAAGCAATGGCCCTTCGAGGGATCCTGGTTGCAAGTAGACTTGCGCTTACCATCCTTCTTTTTATGCAACTCCGAAGACAACTGATGAGTTGCTCCTAAGATAGATGACTTCCTTAACTTAAAGATAGCGGTAGATTGATGGAAGTCCCCCCTTCAACTAGCTTCGTCTACTCACAGCCAAAGTACTATCAAAGTTCTTTGCATACCTGTAGACATCCTTAAGTGAGTGAAGCGAATTGTGAAACACCTTGTTTTGTAGTCTAGCAACAATCCAAAAAGATATTGCATGTAAAGCAACACTTGAGGATCGTCCAAGGCCTTTGTTTTGTGCAACAAATCTTTACACCCCTATGAATATACATCCAAGCTTTTCTTCCCCACATCTAGCCTAAATAATTTTCAAAAAATTTTAATCCGATCATTGATCAAGAAACATTTCCGAAAAACGGATTGAAAATCATCCCACGTCATCGGCTTGGAGCATAGCCTTGCCCACCAAGCATAAGTCTTCTCCTATAACATGGTTTGTATTTGCCCAATGCACTAAACGTCATCAAACTTACACAAATCAAAATATACCATCCATTTGACCATGAATTGATGTTCATCTCATCACAGTGGGGAATGTGCAACTCGAGCAACTGTTGTTGCATTTCCTTGACTTGAGCTTGGAGAATCACAAGTGACGAATCTCCATCGGATTTGAGAGCAGCAGCAGCTTCGGGATACTCCCCATGCATGTGTTCAGGTTCGGGAGAAGCGGCATGGGCATCCTCCATGTGTTGAGGTTCAGTGGAAACAGCATACCAAAAGGAGATACCCCGTGAGAAGTCATGGTATCGGTAAGAGAGAGGAGTATAGAGAAGGAAAGTTTTGGAGAGAAAGAGAGAGAACAATTTGGAGATCAAGGAGTGCAAGAGAGGAGAGCAAAACAAAACAGAAACAGTTCCTGCATTTAATGCAAAGCTAAACCTTTTTTTTTCAGATAAATAAATAAAGCATGGGGCAGCTTTAAGGGCTTGCTTTAGGAACTCAGTCCAAATGAGTCAAAAAATGTTGGTATAGAAATAATAGAAAGGATTGAAGAGGAAATGGGAAGGACGAGGACACATCACATGCCAGGCTGGTCTCGAGGACACATCAGGTCAATATGCAGGTTCAACCAGCCCCCTGAGCACGATGCCTTCCATGAAGTATCGTGCCCACCAGTCAAGAAGACCCGAGCAGGCCATGCAGTCAAATGCCGTCCATCTGTCCAACTGCCCCTCCTTTGGGCACACCGAGCAGTGGTCCCCTCAGGCATCGACTTAATCAACTGCCTCTCTCTCTCTCTCTCTCTCTCTCTCTCTCTCTCTCTCTCCATTGCAAAGAGAGAACTCTCTCTCATCATCATCACACCATCTCCATCTTCATCGGCAGTCCAAAATGATGTTTCTCTCTCCAGACTGCTCCCAATCATTCTCTCTCCACAACTTGTCAATCATTCTCTCTCTTCGACACTCGGGAATGGAAATTGCCTAACCAATCAGATTGAAGACTTGCTGGTCATTTTGGACAGCAAGGGAAGTTGAAATACTGAAAGGGATCAGGAAAATCCCATAGTAAATCACCTTCTTCTTCAATAAATCTAAATAAATACCGAAACGGGCGCCAATTCTGGGGCCAATCGGGTGTGCATTGTCCAAGATCAGTAGGTAAATTTGTATTTTCAGATTTGCATTAATTGTTTGTTGCTGTAATTAAGTTGTAATCAGGGGTTTACCACCCATCCACGGAAGGAAGGTTGGTTACACGTCACCCTAGGATCCATCCTACACACAAGACACAACACAAGTCATATCCACAATAAAAGGGCTTCGACATCAAACTCAGGTCCCAGCCATAGAGCCAAACAAGCTCATCCTTGAACTTGGGAGCTAGCAACACTCCGAGTCACAACCAAATCCCAAGGATTGGCATCCTATACCACTAGTCCACACTATCCTGGTGTATGAATGCGTCGTTCTACATGCCAAGAGTCCAAGAGTGGTGCTCACACAATGAATGCGCCCAATAGGGCCTTGAGTTCTATAAATAGGACTCCACTACCCTAAACCCAAAGTGCCTTTAGTACAATGGCATTAAGTCACTTCATGACCACTGTGAGTAATGCTACTAGAGCCCATCTAGATCTGCAAGGACATAACACCAAATGTCGAGTCATCTCACCTCAAACAACCACACCCCCCTACTGACCCAAATTATTCAAATCACTCTTTGTACAACTGATCAAAGTAGATTTATGTGCATTGAAATGCAAGCCCAAAGCAAGACCAAATAGGATGTCATTGCCCTTGCCAAGTTAGATTTTTCAACCTCAAGAAACATAAAGGAATCATCAGCAAGAGACTATGCCAAAAGTTTTCTCAACAAGGAAGATTCCATCCAATGATCTCACAATCAATCGCCAACTTATCCACACAAAGAGAGCATCAGATGTGTTACCAAAGCAAACCACAAGGAACTACCAAAGCATCCTTGATGAAGCAAGCAAGAAAGAGTAATCTCATCGGTCACTCCCCCTTTAAGCACGATATGCACCGTTGCATCAGCATTGATAGTATCAATAAGAGATGTCATTCAAGGCCCAAAACCCATGGCATACATTAAATATTGAAGAAAGAACCAATTGACACGATCAAAAGCATTTTCAATATCCAATTGAATCATAACAATCTGTTGGCCAAAGGTTTTTGCATAATCTATCCCCAATTGAGCATTTAGAATATTGTGCATAATATTGCGTCCCTTAAAGAAACCACACTATCACGGGTGAATCAATTGCAGAAATACTTTTGCAATTTGTTTGCAATGATCTTAAAGAAAATTTCATACAAAGATCCCATAGCAGAAATGAGCCTCCATTGCTTAAAAGTTTAAGATGAGGAAATCTTTGGTAATAGATGAAGCACAATCTTCAAATCTAAGGGCATGTAGCCCAATTGTCAAGCTTGCTAACAAAGACAGGCCAATGGATCCTTAAGCTAGTCAACATGTGTCATGAGGACATTTATTTTTGAAACCTCACTTAACATGTGGATTAATTTTTAATCACATGGTTAAGTAAATGTTGCACATGTGAGCTGTAATTGGGATTAGTGTAAATTTACGAGCCCAGGCCTCAAGGAAATCACAGGATGTCAAAGGCAAAAGTTGCTATAAGTTATGCCGCACATGTACTTGGAGGTATCTGATGCCAATTGTTGGCCTAGGTCATTCACTTGGCCATAAGTGACCGTTGATGACACTAGAGAAGTGGTGTTTAATGATACCTAACACCAATTTGATGGTCAAAAACGATACAGACACACTCAGTTTTGGAAGTTGCCTAGCCAATTTAATTATTGGCTAGTCAGATTATTTTTCAGGGCACCGAAATAATTATTAGATTAATTTTCAATATTTAAAGACTGAAAATTAATATTTAATTATGAATAATGCTGAAAAAACCATTTGGGAAGGCTCCCACTTGTCAAAAATGCCCATGCAAGACTAAAAAACGCTTTAGAGGCTGGAGAGAGGCATTTGTAGTGTATTCAGCCTACAAGAGAGAGGGAGAAGTGGCTGCTGGTCTAATTCGCAGCCATTGGAGAACCTTGTGAGGCAGCCAAGGGCTGGTGAAGACCAATCAACAACAGGTGACAACATCTACAAGCTGTTGAGATAGGGCAACAGCCGTAAATGACTGATTTTCTTTAGTTCTTTGCATCTACAAACTGTTGTGGCAGGCACAACTACATTTGACTGATTTTCAATAATTCTTCGCAACAAAACTCTGAATTTTCTCTCTCTACAGCTTTCTCTCTCATCTCCCAACCATTTCACAGTCTTGCTCCAAAGATCTCAGCATTTGAACCCTTGGAGGCTAAGAAATTGCAAATTTCTCTATTGTAAACCCTAATTTACAGCAGAAATTAGGATTTAGCAGCAGCCTCAAGAAGCGTGCCAAAAATTGGAAGCTCCAAGACTTGGATTCAACAGGGCTGAAGCTATTTTTAGCCTATTCAAGTGGAGAAACCGGTAAATAATTGAATTTGGAGCATTTTCCATCTCCATCAAAGTGGATGAATGCCAATTAAGTATCCGAATCAGGGGACAAATCAGATTGAAGACTTGCTGGCCACTTTGGACAACAAGGGAAGTTTGGATTGCAAAGGGGATCAAGAGAATCCCATTGTAAATCAACTTTTTCTTCAATAATGCTAAAGAAATACTAGAAGGGGCGCCAATTTTGGGGCCAATCCGATGTGCATTATCCAAGATCAATAGGTAAATTTGTGTTTTCAGATTTGCATTTATTGTTTGCTGCTATAATTAAGTTGTAATCAGGGACTTACCACCCTTCCACAGAAGGAAGGTTGGCTTCAACATATGTCGAGAACAATTCATTAGGCAAGCCATCCTAACTAGGGCTTTTCCTATGCGGCAGATGGGACAACACCTCCTCGCACGCACCAAGCCTACAACATAATTGTGGGTAACAAGAACCGATTAGTGCCAAGTTATTGTGGACCTAACAAAGATTTATAGAACTAGAGGCACATATGTATTATAGTGCAAGGCTCAATGACATCCTATGTATCCAACAAGCACCCAATATTCTTGCGTGCATACTTTTGGCAAAGACAAGCATAAAATTGATGATTTTGGCACTTACTATCACATAAAAGCACGTGCACTATCCAAAAAGATTGCCCATGCTTCCAACCCCTCAGATAGAACCTATCCACCAAATGAAGCTATCAATTGTAGAATGTATCCTAAGAACTAATCATGCAACAAGAAAGACTAATTGAATCTCAAGGGCGAGTGCCTGAGCTGGGCCTTGAAGATACCCATCGGATAATGAATCGTTTCCAAGACCAAAGGACAATGGTCTAAGAGGACATGTTATCTCTCCACCCACATATTAAGCACTGCCACCCAAGAGGAGAGAATCACTTTGACAAACATCCATCCTATCCAATCTAGCCCAAGTTCCAACATGTTGAAGGGAACGAAAGGTAATGTGGCTCTAAACGGTGGAGCCAAGACCACATATATCATTTCAATGAATGGGCTATCAAAGCATTCCAGGTCTTACGACTTGGACCGTCCATCACAGAATGAGGTGAAGTTGCCCGCTTTGCATACTCACAAGTATTAAAATCACCCATCACAAACCCCTTGTGGGCCCAAGAGAGACACTACAAGTCCACCCAAAGCTGTTGACAATCCCATGGAAGCATATACCCCCACCAGCCAAAGAGCCTCCCCTTCGTACATTATCTCCACAATCATACACTTGCCTCAAGCATCCTAATGAATCAAACAAGATTACAGAGAAGAGTAAATAGCGAGCATGACCTCAAACATTACCAAGTGCACAACCACCGAAAAACACCATAGAATTTGTATATACATAAGTGGAACCAGTCATTGCATGTTGCTTGCACTCGACTATGCATAACAGCCCAATTTCCAGCAAAAAATAGTCCTCCACACTCTATACATTTTGCTTCCAGACAAGACACCTTTAACATTCCATAAGGCTATCCTACTGATAAATGAAAACTATAGTTGCATTGCTTTCCCTTTGGCATCTGCAGTTTTACCCTACGAAAACTAATACGGGGAACCAAAGGAGTCCTTCCCATAAGATAAAAGATGGCTGCCCTCTCATGGAAGGCAACAATCTATTGTAACACTTTCTATCCCCGTGACAACCACCACACAATCACCATAAGATAAAGAGCTTGCTTTTCCGTCATTCACACATGCATAATCGTGCATGAGATTATTTGTGCTAGCAAGCATATACTAAAGAGGCTGATTAGTCTACGAGCAAGGGGTACACACGGCCTACTGAGACATGTCACCTTGGTACTTGTCCCCTTGCTCCTACAAAGCAAGGCAACTGCCCTATTGCAAGGGTTCCAAAATAGTTACATCTGTAGGTTCCTTCTATGAGAGTGCATAACGGAAGAAGGAACATGAACACAGAGAGAGAAAGCAAAGAACGAAGGAAGAAATACTACACTGACTGAAATGTATACTAAATACAAAGATGTGGACTCATGAGTCTCTGCACACAGCCCAAAGCATCAGTGAGAGCACCAAATCAGGCTGAAATGAGTGGCAGCACCAATGTCGGAGAGGAACCTGCAAGGTGTGCTGTAACCTACAAAAGAGAGGGAGTAAAGAACGACTTGGAGTCAGCTATATATAGCCCCATCTCCCCAAAGCTGGCCGACCTGCTAGTGGCCAGCAAAACTGGCTGACTGGGCCCCAAAAAATGGGCCAACCTACACAAAAACGCCCTAAATGGGCTACTGGACCGGAGAAAGAAATGCAGCCAAACACACATCCTGAATAAACTGACAGAACTCCTCAATCTCTTGCCAGACTCTGACTGGAGCTCACAACCAAGAGATGACATACTAACATGCTAAATAAGGCCACCTAACACCCCCCTCAGATCCTGAGAGGGTTTGAAGGCCTAACAATCTCATGCGATGAAGCAAAGAAGCCTTAGGCAAAGGCTTCGTGAAGAGATCAGCCCCATTGTCCACCATGGGATAGTAGGCCACCACTAGCTCCGAATCCACTATCCGCTCTCAAACATAGTGGTACTAAACCTCAATGTGCTTCATGTGAGCATGAAACACAGGGTTCTTAGCCAAAGCAAGGGCACTCTGGTTGTCCATGCAAAGTTCTGTAGGTCCTGTCTATGGAAAGCCAATCACCGCCAACATGCGACTGAGCCAAACTGCCTCCATAGCGGTCGAACATAAAGCTTGATACTTAGCCTCTGTAGAAGAAAGAATCACAGTAGGCTGCTTCTTACTGCTCCAAGAGATAGCTCCCGAGCCAAGGTCAAAAGCATAACCTGTAGTGGATTGTCGTGAATCCACATCACTTGCCCAATCCGAGTCACTCCATCCAGAAAGAGTGACCCCCTCTCCATACATGATCCCGTAGGATCGAGTCCCCTGCAAATACTAAAGAACACGCAAGGCTGCCCGTCAATGATCCTCTGTAGCAATTGCCATGAAAGAAGACAAGAAAGCCACCATAAAAGAAATATCTGGCTGAGTGTGGATAACCCAGATAAGAGAACCAACAAGGGATCTGTAACCGGTAGCATCTGGAAGGGGAACTCCATCTGCCACAATCTTGGACTCAAGGTCCATGAGGCAAGAAATAGGCCGACACTCAGCCATACAAAACTTTAAAAGAAGCTCAGAGATATACCTATGCTGGGAAATAAAAATGCCCTATGCCATCTAATAAATCTCCAATCCAAGAAAGAAGTGAAGGATCCCAAGATCCGTCATGTCAAACTCCTGCTGACCCTCTGTGCAAAACCCTTGGCAACAAGCCTAGCTTTGTGCTTGTCCGAGGAACCATCTACAAGGTACTTGGTCTTATAGAACCACTTCACACCAATCACCTTTCGCTGCTTGGGACGCGGTACAAGCTCCCAAGTCTGATTTCACTCCATGGAATCAAGTTCATCCTGCATAGCCTATCTCCAAACATCCTGTGCAAGAGACTCCTCAACTATAGAAAACTCACAATCCTAAAGAATCTATAACATAAGAGCATAGTTCACACAGAGTGAACTATCCTGCTAAGTCTGTAAGCGGGCTGATCAACGTGGACCGGTAGGAGTAGCAAGAAAGTGAGTGACACCTGAATCCTGCATTAAGCTACCTGTACCATCGAGGAATTTGAATAGACTCCTCTTGCTGTGAGGGAGACCCAGTAGCCACCAGAACCTGCAAAGCATCTATCTGTGTAAGGGACTCCCCCTCACCAAGGGAGGTAGATTCTCCTCATTCGTAGAAGGCTCGCCCTCTATCGACTGAGTGTCCCTAGAAGACTCCTGAAGAGAGGTGGAAGGGACAGAAGAACAAGGAAGTAGACGCATTCGCCAAAGGTGGAAGGAAAGCCAAAGTAGAGGATAGAGGAGGAGGAGGAGCAGCAGCAGCAGCAGAAGCAGCCGCTGCCGCCGCCAAAGACAAAGAGGGGTGCTAAGAGGCAACCTGGAAGGAAGAAGAGCAACAGAAGGCACGGGAGGGTCAGTCTCAATGACGAAAGTATCACCTGTAAGAGAACCATCAATCAGATTCTTGAAAGTTGCAGCCTCCTCGAAGATCACATTCCTGCTCACCTCAATCTTCTGTATCATCGAGTCATAGAGCCAATATCCCTTCGTGGTCATGCTATAGCCCATGAAGATAAGCTTCCTCAACTTCGAGTCAATGTTCGTATTCCTCTTCTTCTTGTCCACATGGACAAATGCATCACATCTGTAGATGCGAAAATGAGACACGAAAGGCTTCGTCCCAAAGAAAGCCTCATAGGGAGTCAGTCCTATAATGCCGAAATTGGAGAGCGGTTGCGGATGTGAACCACAATAGCCACCGCCTCAACCCAAAGGGAATGAGGAAGTCTCTTATGCTCTAGCATCAATTGGACCATCTCCAACATGGTTTGATTCCCACACTCCACCACACCATTCTCTATTAGTGTATTCGGATGGGTATACTCCATCCGAAAGCCGTAGTCCCTGCAAAACTAAGAAAAGAGGTGAGAAGTAAACTCGCCGCCATGGTCCGCCCGTACACTATGGACTTTGGAAGTAGTTTGCGTTTCCGCAAACACCTTCCACTCATAGAATTGGAAGCATGCCTCACTCTTGTATCCCAAAAAGTAAGGCACACATAGTGACTGAAGTCATCCTCAATCAGCATCAAATACTTGGCCTTCCAAGGGAGGCTATGCCCATAGGTCCACAAAGATCAGTAAGTACCAATTCCAATGGCGTAGAAGCCCTCCTAGTGGCAACTTGGGGATGAGGCTGCCTGTGCTACTTGCCCCGCAAGCAGCTAGGGCACAAAGTATAAATAGAAGGGAAATCTAAAAGTCCATCCACCACCTTCTTCCGAGAAGCCCGCCGTATCGCATCAAGGTTCAGATGCCCATTACGAGCATGCCAAAGCAGCCCAAGCTCGTAAGAAGACTGCGCGGCTAAGGCTGTGAGTGTATAAAGCCCACCCTTCTGTGTTCCTGTCCAAAGAGCTTCACCTAAGGAAGTATCCTCCACGGTAACTGCATCCTGTGTAAAGACAACGTGGATATCTAGCTTGGTCAAACCATAAACAGACAAGAGGTTAAAACCCAAATCCGATACATAGAGGACCTTTGTAGAATAAGATTGCCTATCAGACAGTAAGGCAATAGTCCCCACTCCACGAATAAGAACGATAGAGTTGTCACCAATGGTGATTGTGCTCCCTTGGGAACACATCCTAAAGTCAATCCTATTGGTAGGTCATGTGAGAAGAAGTCACACTGTCCAAAAGCCAAGGCTTCACTAATGTAGAAGAAGCAAGAGTTGTATCCTCCACCTAAAACAAATGTACAAAGACGGATTCTATGGTAGTGAGAGTAGCCTTCGAATTGTTCTCCTTCAGCTTCAAATGGGGGTACTTCTGCCACACTTCTCCTTGAGGTGAGTGCCTTTCCCACAGTGTGGGCACTTGGGCTTCTTCTCCTTCGAATCCTTCTTGTCCTCTTCCTTCTTGTCCTTGGCCTTCTCCTGTTGCTGCCGCTTCTTCTTCCCGCCACCCGTACCTGCAGTAAAAGTCTTGGTGGAGTCAGAATCACTAGCCTCCACTTCTCTAAGTTGCTCATCGTGCTCCAAGACAAGTGGTAAAAGCTCCTCCCATAAGAGTTTCTCACAGGTCCTCGAGGTGATAAGGCTAGTGTAGAAGACATCGAACCGAGGAGATGTCAACTGAGTCAAAAGAATCATAGCCATATCTTGAGAGGAGATCTTCCATCCAAGAGAGACAAGCTCACCCCTCATATCCTCCATCTTCGTGATGTGCTCCTTCATAGAACAAGAATCATCAAGACTGAGCATCCGTAACTTCTTCTCAAGAGAGATCTTGTGGGCAAACGTCTTGTACTAATACAAAGACACAAGCTTCTTCCACACTGCCGCCACTGTCTACAACCTGCGAATATGCACAAAAACAAAATCCTGTTGAAACAAGCCTTCCTTCCATGGATGGGTAGTAAATCCCTGATTACAACTAAATTACAGCAGCAAACAACAAATGCAAATCTGAATATACAAATTTACCTACTGATCTTAGATAATGCACACCCGATTGGCCCCAAAATTAGCGCCCCTTTCGATATTTCTTTAGCTTTATTGAAGAAAAAGTTGATTTACAATGGGAATCTCCCGGTCCCCTTTGCAATCCAAACTCCCCTTACTCTCCAAAGTGACCAACAAGTCTTCAATCTGTTTTGCCCCTTGATTCGGGCACTTAATCGGCCTTCACCCACTTCATAGACAATGAAAATGCCCCAAATTCAATGGCTAGCTAGTCCTCCACCTGAATTTAGTTGAAATTCATCTTCATCCCTGAAAAATCCAAGTCTTGGAGCTTCCAATTTTTGGCACGCTTCCTGAGGCTGCTGGTAAACCCTAACTTTTGCTGTAAATTAGGATTTACAACAGAGAAATTTGCAAATTCTCAACCTCCAAGGGTCCAAATGCTGAGATCTTCGGAGCAAGGCTGTGAAATGGTTGAGAGATGAGAGAGAAAGCTGTAGAGAGAGAAAATTAAGAGTTTTGTCATAAAGGATGACTGAAAATCAGTCAAATGCAGCTGCTGCCCTGCCACAATAGCATTTAATGTTGTCGCCTACAACTAAGACATCCAAATCAGTTATCACCTTATACCTGGATGCAATCGCCCACGTGTGGAGGGTCCGAATTTACAATCTCCTCCTCAAAACTCAACCGTGGCTGGCTGCAATGGCTGAAAATAGGCTGGCCATGGCTGCTCACAGCTCTCCTATATTTGCTACAACAAGAATGATCTCGTTTTTCCTCTTCTTTAGCCTTTTACCAGCTTGTATGGGCAAGTTTGCCAAGTGGCAACCTTCCCAAAGGATTTTTCCAACATTATCCATCATTAAATATTAATTTTCAATCTTTAATTACTGAAAATTAATCTAATAATTATTTCGGTGTCCAAAAAAATCATCTGACTGGCCAATAATTAAATTGGCTAGACATCTTCCACTCCCAAGTCTCTCTGTGCCATCTTTGACCATTACATCAACGTTAGGTACCATTAAACGCCATATCTCTAGTGTCACCAACTAACACTTATGGCCAAATGAATGACCTAGGCCAACAATTGACACCAGATACCACCAAGTACCTGTGCAACATAACTTAAAGCAACTTTTGTCTTTGACATCCTGTGATTTTCTCAAGTCCCGAGCTTGTAAATTCACTCTAACCCCAATTGCACCTCACATTTGCAACATTTACTTAATCATGTGATTAAAAATTAATCCACATGTTAAGTGAGGTTTCAAAAATACATGTGCTCATGACACCTATAGACTCATAAAGAGAGACGAACGGGCTCAAGAGTTGAGCTGATCCCATAAGGCTGCACGGTCCATGGAGACCCCATCACCAGGATCCTCCTCCTTGGGATGAGCAATGGATGAAGAACAAGCGCCCATAGGTTGAAAGTGTCAAGGATACACTTCACCTTGCACGACCATAAGAAATAGTTGGAACCATCCAATTTATCTTCCTTGGGTAAAGAAGGGAGTATGGGCACCTGAAAAGAGTAGATCAATGGAGAATTTTCTATAACAAGATCTTCACTGCTGTATTGAAGTCTCTTGCACCTTGTCTACTACTTGTAAATGCCTGGTTTGGACCTATATGAAGTCCCTCGTACAACAAACCTTATAAACATCTATGGGGGCTTGAAAAGGATTATGGGACACGTGGGGATTAAAGTTGAACTAAAATAATAGGTACCTGTAAGACTTGTAGGAACCTCTAAATATCAAGAGGACAAGAAATACCTTGTTCCTCATCCACTATTTATTCCCATATCTAAATGGGCTAACATACTACTATACCACTATCAGCCAAGAAGGCATATGAACATCCGAGAGAGGCTTCTTCGACAAAGACTGCACTATAGATGGAACCCTCTGAGATACATGGACAGAAGGACATGTTCGACGAGACTCCTCTTGTTGTCGATCACGAAACTCCCGATAGTCATATCTCTGCTCAAAGGAGTGTCAAGAAAGAAGCTCCTCCTCCGAGTCATCAAAGCCTAAAAATTGGTAAGACATCCTGCACACACCCAAGAAATCTTGTGTTTGCAAGGGAAAAGGACTGTGAAGTTAAGGATTGGTCCACAAATGAGGACAACTTGAGCAGAGGAGCAAATGCCAAGGAAAAGGGACAGGCGCCTGATGTAGATACCAATAGAGCCCCAGATGATGACAATTCCCACCTTAATGTGGCCACCAAGCCTCGAAATGAGGTCGCCTAGCTGTGGATGTTGCCACCTTGCCTCCAAAGAGAGTCGCCTCTGCACAAGAAGGGTGTGAATGTAAAAAACGCAGGTGATTCTGGCTGCATTTTGGGCAGCCTGGGCAGTCTCCACGGAATAAGATCTCAAATCTATGTTCTAACTTAGGCGACAATACCATGTGAGAGTGTGCAACGGAAGAAGGAACACGAACACAGAGAGAGAAAGCAAAGAATGAAGGAAGAAATATTGCACTGACTGAAATGTATGCTAAACACAAAGATGTGGACTGATCAGTCTCTGCAAGTAGCCCAAAGCATCAGTGAAAACACCAGATCGGGCTGAAATGAGTGGCAACACCAATGTCAAAGAGGAACAGGAGCAAGGTGTGCTGTAACCTGCAGAAGAGAGTGAGTAAAGAATGACTCGGGGTCACCTATATATAGCCTCATCTCCCTCAAAGAGGAACGGGAGCAAGGCGTGCTGTAACCTGCAGAAGAGAGTGAGTAAAGAATGACTGGGGATCAGCTATATATAGCTCCATCTCCCCAAAACTGGCTGACTTGCTGGCAGCCAGCAAAACTGGGCGACTAGACCCCAAAAATGGGCCAACTTGCACAAAAACATGCTAAAAGGGCTACTAGCCACCCAAGAAAGAAATGCAGCCAAACACACGTCCTAAATAAACTGATAGAGCTCCTCTGTCTCCTGCCAGACTCTGACAAGAGAGATGATAGACCGAAATGCTAAATAAGGCAGGCTAACACCTTCACTACCTTGCACAGTTTGCCCATTTCATTGCCTTTAGCATCTTCAGGAATGTCCTCAGCCCAAGACTCCTCATCCAAATCCAAATCATGTTTATGGTCTACCCCAGCCAAGTGCTGATCCACAAAATCCATATCGATGCCACAAGAGGTCTCCATCACTGCCCCTACGTGGCACTGTGCTGGACCCACCTCTCTCTTTTGATTTTTCTTTCGTAAAAGGTAATTGTATTAATTACGAAAAAAGAGTACAAGTTTTCATGATTACAAGTTACACAAGGGCTCTAAGCCAACGTGTAAGATCCCAGTACTAAGCCACACAAAAGTTACACAAGTGATGGCAAAGACCCAGAGGAAATTGCCATATGCCAGGAAAGCAAGTCCTCCCAAGGGAGCAAGTCCAAGTGCCGAATGAGATCTATCTGCCATGCAAGAGACCTTTAAGCCGGGCAATGTGTTTCGGTACATTAGAGGCGGAATCAAAAAGAAAGGCATTCCGAGTGGTCCAATTGTACCAGCATCCCCAGAATCTGAAGAAGTGAAACAAGATCTTCATATGCAACTGTGGCGGTGTGGGGTATTTTGGTCACACAAAAACCCAATCGAAAGGGGTGAGTGAGGACCCCACCACTGTATGCCAAACCTGTGACAAGAGCGACCAGATCCTCTTGGCCAGCGGGCAAGAAATAAATCGATGCCGGGCCGATTCCACAGTAGTGGTACAGAAGAAACAATTGGCATTCGAGATTCAACGCTTGGAAAGGCCGAGGCAAGAGGAAGACCACCAATCATCACCCGCCAAAGAAAGACCTTGCATTTGAACGGTGTCTTATTCAACCAGCCCTCCATCACCGTTGCCTTCCACCATGGCTGAGATTTCCGCAAACCCCATACAGAATTAGCTTTAACAGCCAGCCATTGATGATCTTTCATCAAAAGATGATACACCTGATTAGCAAAGGCCTTTTCCAGACTCAACCGGTCTGCAAGGTCCCAATCCTGCCAAGGACGATCCACCGCAAGGGCAGGAAAAGGTTCCCTGGCCTGAAGTACCAGCAAAAGCTGCTCCCATAAGTCATGGTAGCCACGCGGGATTCTGAAAAGTCTCCTGGCCATACGAAACGATGCGAAGACATTACGACTGGCAAGGGTGGCGTCCGCAAATGAAGTCACCCCCAGACGAGCCATGCGGTTAAATTTTGGTTGAAGCTCATGTTTTTCTTCCCATGAAAATAATCTTGAGACTGCCAACAATTCCAGTTGAAAGGAGTTAGCATGCAAGCGGTCCTCCGCTGGATGCCAACTCGCCTTTTGGAGCACCGCTTTCCAGGAGCTGACCAAATGCAATAATAGAGAGGAGACGGGGCTGGAAAACCGAGAGTCTGCATTAAGGACATGCCACCAGGAGCCCCGAATTTGTGTATTGCCATGTCGAAGCCCGCTGTCCTCCAGAAAATAACGGGCTATAATGGTCCACGGGTGATGATCCACGCACATAGCGCGAAAAAGTGACCAACGAAGGGCCAGCATATGAGTTTCAGCATCCAAAATAGCCCCACCACCCAAGCGTTTGGGGGTACATGTATGTGACCACGAAATCCACGAAATACTTGCGTGCAATGAATCCTTCTTCCATAACATGAAACGAATAGGGCGAGTGAGAGCCTTCAAAGTAGTAGGAGTCCAGGGCAGCAATGGCAAGAAATATGTGAGCATTGGCAGCATAATTGTTTGCGCCACTTTGAGGCAGACATGAAAGGGCCACGCTCGCGACTTCCAATACATAAACTTAGCTGCCAGTTTTTGTGAAATCCACTCCAGTAGCTGCTTTGGCCGAACATCAACACCCAACGGGTACCCAAGTTGCCTGACAATGGAGCCACGGGGAACAACCTGACCCTGCCAACCCAATGACTGTAAATCCGACTCCGTGCAGCTGAGAATGGCTGATTTGAAGGCATTGATGCGAAGACCCGAAGCATGACCAAAGAGTGTCCAAACATCTAATGCCTTGCGAATGTTGTGGACCCACCTCTCTCTCTCTCTCTCTCTCTCTCTCTCAGGTGTGCAGACTTTCGCCCAAAGATCTGCTGGTCAATTAGCCTTCCTTCTGCATCTCTGCATGCATGCTGGTCCTCAGAACCCCCACACAGGTCAGCAGATCTCCCCACATAGGTTTGCTGGCCTTCAGAACTCCCCATGCAGGACTCACCACCACATTGGTGTGCAGAACTCCCAATGCTGGCCTTCAGAACTTCCCGCGCAGATCTGCAGGTCTTCCCGAAGCACACATGTGTACTACAGGTCACGCAGCCAAGCATGCAGGTTTTATGCACTGGTCTGCAGGTGATGACCAGAACTGTAATTAGCCCACTGAAGGAGAAAGAGATCAAGAAAGAACTAGAGCACCATATGAGGGTGTAGGTCAGAACGATGAAAGGAATCTGCTCTGCTATCTCTCCTTTGCTCTGCTCTTCTCTTCTCTTCTCTTTGCATTTCTTTTTTTTTCATGAATAAGTGCATATTAATGTATGAAATATTTACATCAGGCCTTCAAGTCATCCAAAGAGAAAGGATAGCAATCTCACATCAGGCCTTCTGACCAACCATGAAAATCCTATCAAGCACAAGTCAAAGCCAAAAGGCTACTATAAAGTAGCACACAAATATCATGCTGGCTATAGAATAGAAGTAGAGCGAACAACATCTAGCCAAGGAGCAGCCACATCAGGGAGGAGGACATTTGCTGAAATCATGGAAGAAATCTAGCATAAGAGTAATCCTCGAACATGGGCCACATGACCACGAATACTCAAGGCCAAATCGAAAATAAAGGCATTACGGGTATGCCAAATGTGCCAGCAAGTTGTCCATCTCAGAAATTGGAAAAGGCAGTGATAATCTGAGTGCAAAGGAGACAATGAAGGCATCTTCCCCAAGACCCAATAACGGATGGGCATCCCCTGCTAACAAGTCACCAAGATCCACACACTGGAGACTAAAGCTCCAAATTTGTCTCGCTAGAGGGCAAGAGACAAAGAGGTGAATCGGTGTCTCATCACAAGTAGTGCAAAAGATACAATGACCCCGCAAGATCTTGCGGGCACATAGGAGTTCCCCAGTAGGAAGACCACCAATAAGCAGTCTCCACACAAAAACTTTTCCAATAAGATGGAATCTTGGACCTCCACAATTGAAGAAACCTATCCCGCCACTTCTCTCTACTATCCCGGGTATGCCAGACTACCTTAGCTTTCTCAGTGACCCATCAACCATCTCTCTCTCTCTCTCTCTCTCTCTCTCTCTCTCTCTCTCTCTCTCTCTCTCCATGCTAGACCGACCCATGCGGGACATCTTAGGATGAACACCCCAGGAGCAGTTCCACACCGCACTGGGAGTACCTCTAGATTGTATCTAGTCCAGATATCATTTTGTACCTACTCAATTTAGTTCAACATAGCATAAATGTTAGCTTCACTTGGACTTTTGAAATCTCCCAGACATTTGTATGCAACATTTTGGTCTCATAGGCCAACTTGGCCTGTTGTAGACATTAATATAACTCTCTCTCTCTCTCTCTCTCTCTCTCTCTCTCTCTCTCTCTCTACACACACATATAGGGCAATAGCAAAAAATATGGTCTTTGGAATCTCAAACACATGAATGTTTCATGGCTGAATTGAAGGGATCAAAGGCGGGATAAAGTTGGACCTAAGACCTTACACTTCTCACTATCACGCCTAACATACAGAAAGTGAGAAACTTTTATAATTCTGAGATCATATGCAGTGTCCATTATTGAGAGCTCAACAAAGGATGGGGAGTGGGGAGCCACCCCTAGCCACAAGTTCCCACTCTTTACTGCAATTACTTTTGCCAACACAAACTTAGCTGTTCAAGATTTCCAATTGTATGGCACTAGTAGTGTCATCCTGAAGTTACTCAGCCTAACTGGCAAAGCCTCAAACTTGCAACAAAAGCAGCCCACAAATCAAGAGCTAACAAAGAAGGCCTGATTGGTACAAGTGAGATGATGTCACCACTCACTAAAGTAGAGAACATGGCGTAATATCATAGACGACGACCATCTCTCTTGATGAAAGACTGAAAGTGTCATCCTGAAGTTACTCCACCAAACTGGCAAACCTTCAAACTTGCAACAAAAGCAGCCCACAAATTAAGAACTAGCAAAGAAGGCCTAATTGGTACAAGTGAGATGATGTCACCACTCACTGAAGTAGAGAACATGGCATAATATCATAGACCACCACCATCTCTCTTGATGAAAGACTGAAACAATCAGCTTTGACATTTATCAGCAAGGAAAGCTGCACCTGATATTTTAAGTTGTGGGGAAAACTGTCTTATACTAGATCAATGTGCATCTTAGACACACTTCTGAGCTCTCTCTACACTCTGGACAGGAAGAAATCAGCTTGTTTTTCACTCCTAGTGCAATGGCAAGTATCAGAACTTTCATTAGCACCGTGACAACCCTCACTTTCATTACCACTGTGACAACCCTAGCTAGTGCAAGGGCAAGTATCAGAACTTTCAATATCACTGCAACAACCCTAGCTTCATCAGTTCAAGTCATTCCATGTTGTTTTTCCATTGTTTCTAACAGCACACTACTTGGAAGTTCCCTCTCATTGAGGGCTTCCTTCGAGCATTACTAAAACAGAACAGTGCCATCTTTTCGGAAAAACAGTTAAATGGCCATAAAGATCATTCCTGATGTAACAGTCTAAACATCTCCATCTAGTGAGAGAATCTTACCTTGCTATTGGACAGCAGATGTACACATTTTTGGACAAATTTGTGGCCTTAAAAATACAGCTACAAATTCTATGTCAGAAAAATTTTGGTCTAGAAGCTTGCCATGTTTCATGGAGGGTACCAATATAACTACATAAACACTGAAGATATGATCCCATGAATTTCATAAAAAGCTTTGACATAGACCAAATGTTAATGTAGAGCAGTCACCGAGTCCCAGAAAAACCATGAGCCTTCAAATGGCGTGGATGTTTCAATTGTGAGATTTAAGATTAAAATGCCAACCTCTCTTTTCCCCTCATGCAGGCTAGTGGATCTTGGACCTTGATGTCATTGCTTATGAGCCTCCACGCCGCATATAGTTTGTGCTCCTTCCCATCTTTCTTCATTGAGCCATCAAGAACATCCTTCATGATGTAAAGCACCTCTTCAAGCTGCTTGTTTGTTTCTAGATCTACTACCATTAGCAGAAATTTTAGACTAAAAGGAAATGAACATTCCTAACTCACAATCTAATATATAATAGCACAAACTTAGAATCTACAAAACATTAGTTATTACCAAATCTGACAAGATCCTATGTGGCACAATCTCAAAGAACCTTGAGAGAAAAATATGATGTTACTTTCAACAACTAATTTTTCTTCCAAGGCTAAAGAAAATCCAACTTGTGCTGCATTCAGACTCAAACATGCCACCGTCTCTCAAAATAGCAACTCAAAACACACCTCTCTCTCTCTCTCTCTCTCTCTCTCTCTCTCTCTCTCTTCCATGTTGTCATTAATATTCTCTCTTGCCTTGCCTTTAGCAAGTTCTTTCGCTTTCTAAAAATAATCAAACCTTACGTGAATATTGGATGACTGCAACATTTCTGTAAAACATTAATCCTAATCGTCCTGTCCGTATCTTTTCGCTCCCCTTCTCACAAGCGCCAACAAATTCATTTTCTATCATTCTTTATCATCTTGTTCATATCTTCTTCCCTCCCCTTCTCAAAGCTTATGAATCTGCATGCTCTTCATTACTATACACTCCCTCTCTCCGTTAATCTTCAGTGCATTGTAGGCAATGTCTAAAAGGTTTATTGTTCGAGATTAAGCACACCCTCTATGAGATAGGGCAACAAAAAAGAATGCCTGCAGCAATTAGGCGAGCAAGAAGACAGCCAGCAAGGCACAATGCACCAGGTGGGCAACAAGGTGAACGAGTAAGAGCTAGGGCCTTGGCTTTGGTAGCACTGTCTCCAACCAACTTGTTGAGCAAGATGTAGAACAAAGGCAGGATCTCGAACTGCAATGACCAACATGCTATGTAGACCTTCACCCTCTCCCAACTATCATCCATGTGAACCGCAATACCAATGAGCTAGGGGCCACAATATGCTGTAGGTTCTTGATTGTATGCTAGTGCTTCTAGGTGTAGGTAGAGAACTTAGTGTGGTAAGAGATCAAACCTATCATATCAATCTCAATTTTAAGCTTCAAGAGTCTTCTATTAAGAAAGGGGATGACATGAAAGTCAAGCTGGCTGAATTTAGGTGCTTACTCGTCTCACTGAGTTCGCCACAACTAGCTCACCAAAGTCAAATGACGATCCAGTTATATTTTTTCTAAACAAGTTGCCTAGAAAATACTTCCACTTTATCCAGCACATCATTTCATTGCCCCGATTGCAAACTTTCTATAAGTTTGAATGTAGGTTCTTACATTACGCAAGGCTACATGATCAAGTCCACATGAAGTCCTCTCCACATTCTTATTTAGAGAGGATTTTGGTTGCCTCTTTTTCGCGAGGAAAAATGAGAGATGGCAAGAACTCTCAAGATGCGAAGGCAACTCAAAACAAGGGTAACACCCCTTCCTCAAACAGAAACAAGGAAACCAAATCCATCAAACAACAACTTCCTAAAAAGAATAAGTTTTGTACACTACCAAAGATCAGGCCATGTAGACGAGGAGTGTCATACTAAGACCCAAGGTCCCCCAGCTAAAAAACCACAAGAACCCACCACTACATCCACTTTCCCTGGATAGTCAAGTGAGGCTACACCTCCCATTTCTACCATATCTGCTACTCCAAGCACAAAGCCGTTGGACATGTGGCACACAAACAACCTCAGCAATTCTTGTCTTTCAATACTCCCGAAGGCTTAATTGATTGATTTGCTAATCACTCACCCATTGCACTCTTTGCATCCATTCCAATGTCTTCTCCTACAACCCACCTAGAACCATTTGCCTACCTTAACACAAATTTCACTGGCATAGACTTGCTAATGGTAGTGCGCAATGGTTGCCACACACTTAGGCTTACACCCTTAGGGTACACTACACTAGTCTCATACTACTTAACACTCTTAGTTTTTTAGGCTAATGAGTCACGCACGTAGGTTACTTTGTTCTTAGACTTTCTTTCTTTTGTCTTCCGTTGCATTTACTTGTCCTTAGGCTTTCTTCCTTTTGTCTTCCATTGCATTTACTCATTCACTTTCTTTTAACTTTGCTTTTGTTTCGATTTACTTTGAAGCATCTCAATACAAACCACTGTTTTGGTAGATTTTGATATTTTTTCAAGGTTTTGTATTTTTGGTCTAGGACTAATCTACACATTTGCACCGGTCCTACCTAGGCTAGAAACATTGAAAGTTCACTGTTTCTTTGTGCTTTCATCTTCCTTGGAGACTTGCTCTTCTACCAATATGGAGGCTTCCCCCACTGAGGTAGATCTTGCAATATCTCTTGATGCTACCACAACAATAGCTTCTACCTAGCTCCTCCAACTATGGTGTTTCATCCACATCTTTCTTCATGGTTCTTAGTACTACACGAAGACCAACATTAGGCTCCTCTTCCTCCTTTGACATTGGCATCCATGGTTAAGAGAAGGTTTCTACCCTTTCTTGGCATTCTATAGGTTTCGGCATTTGTCCTCTGTTGAGCTAAAAATGCATTACTTTACTAAAACAGCCCCAAAACATGCTTAATTAATGAAAAAACCTTATTTATTTAAAAGAAACGCGATCCTAGAGAGTTTCTGTGTCCAACATGCACAAACCCTTTTGGGAGGGCCCAAACTTTCTATAAATATGTATGCTACCCTCTATTCAGCCCTAATCTCGTTTTTGCAGATTTCATGTGTTTCAGCTTATTGCCCACACCCCGTTCACGGAGGACAATCTCAACCAAAGCTGTCCATTGCTGTCTACATTAGTTGGCGCCTGATTTCCAACCCTCTTCTCGCAATTTGGAGCTGATCCCAGCCAGATGACTGCTGTTTCTACACAGACCTGCTGCCGTACTGACTGCCACGTCATCTGCAACCTGTGTTTGGCAGTTTTCTCTCTCCTCCAGCTATCGCCCAACTTCTGCAAGCTGTCGCTACGCTGTCCAGCCTGCGTTTGGCAGTTTTCTCTCTCATGCAAGCTGTCCTGCCTGCGTTTTTAGTCTTTCTCTCTCCTCACTATTGTCTGCATCAGATCTAACTTCTCAATGCTGCATTTGCTAGTGTTCAACATCCGGAGGCTGCCTTGCTGCGATTTGGGATCCATTCAAAGTACGACACTCTTCAGCTCATTACCCCTGCCCCGATCCTTGAGATACAAGAGTTCGAGGTTCAGTATTCATTCATTGCATAGTGTGTTTATTGCATAAGCATTGTATATTCAGTAGTCATATCACTTCATTCATTCACTGTGTTCATTGTCTCTGAGTTACCCTAACCCTAACTATGTTCTTTTATTAGTCTGTGCTTTGTTGTACGGTTTCTGTTTATGTTTTTGTGTTAGGGTATTTCTTTACATGGTATCAGAACCTAGTACTCTCTGAGAAACCTAGGCCTTTGATCTGAAAGCTCTACACAAGAAGCAAGAACAACAGTAGGTTCAAATGACTTTGAACACAATAACACCGATTCAGTCTCCAAAACCAACTATGCCGAGAACCAAGCGAGAGTGGGCCGATCAACTTGCTCCACAAAGTTCCGACATGGTGGATGACACTTCTGATTACATGAAAGAAAAGCTAGGCAAGTTGACCTCTCAAGAATATAAATTGATCATAGCTTATAGACAAAAGAAGATTGAGGAGCTCAATCGAAGGATTGCCCTTCAAGAAAAGCTTCTAAATGAAGATATGCATGAATTTCTCCCTTCAAAATGTTGCCCGTAAATTGGATGATGTTGTAGGGCCGTTGAGACCTCCATCAAGGATGGGCCCCCCTCCTAGAGAACAAGACCCGGAGTATGTTCCTTTCTTTCATCCTCTTCCGTCCACTTTGGTGCAAGCTACTTTAGATTCCACTTTTGTTCCTTCTTCTTTTACCTCTTCTGCTTTGCAATATTCTTGTAGAGATCATGTGGAAGAAAGAGTCCATTCTGTTGACTACAGAAAAGGTTCTCTTGAGGACCAATTCTTGTATGTTAACACACGTCATGGGGATTATAAGAAAAAGCCAGGTATCTCTTCTTCTAACCTTCCTTCTTTTTCGTCTACTTCACAAAATCAGAATGAATTTGGTGTTCCTTTTTCTGCATGTTGCATCATCATCTTCACATTTTCATTTCCAATTATTAAATGATAAAAATGAACAAAATACATCTACACCTCACACACCACATTTTCAAAACCCACCCATCCCACCACATTCTTCCGCTGTTTCTCCACTTCCATTCACACCATTTACATTTCCATTTCAGATACCTCGTGTCGCACCTCACATCACACAGTGGGGTTATGGAAACATAGACACATCCTTTAGAACCTCATCCTTACCTCAGCCGGGTGATGTTCCACCTACTTCACACACATTTTCGAGACTATTGCAGCTTGGGTATCCCCCTCAGTCTCTCCCGAGTGTGGATTAATTGACTCCACAATTTGCCTCCATGGGTTTACCTAGTGGACCTTCTGGTCATACTCCTGTGCTCCAGCCTCCCTTTGGACAGGGCTTCTGTGTCCTAGTGCCTCCATCTGCACCAACACCTTATGGAAATATTCATGTTCCAGTGCCTCCGCCTCAATCGACGCTCATTGGACACTCATAGCCTACTTCTGCCTACCCACCTCTACCCCCTCCTTCTACCTATCAGACATATCCACCTCCACCATCTTTACCCCCCACCACCTTATCCCCCATATTCATCTTACCTCACCTACCCGACAACTCATGGTTCTAGCTCATCTTCTGTCAAGCATGCATTTAATGACAAGACTCGTTTTAACAAATCAAACTTTACCACTTGATCGAACTTGATGAGACATGTCCTCAACTCCCGGAACCTATGGAATCTTGTGCAGGGGTTGGAACCCCAACCCGATCCCGCACTTGTCCCATACAAAGTTGTCTACTCATGAAAGGCTAGGAATGCCTCCCCTATTGTCGAGCTGATGCAGGGCTTATTGCCTGAGTTTCATTCTCAGCTTCAACATTTTGACTTAGCGTCTGAGTAATGGGCACACTTGACTGACCGCTATGCGGCACAGGATTGGACCTGTCATATCAATCTTGACCATGAGCTCCAACTTTTCAAAATCACTGACTAGGATGACTTGAGAGTCAAGTTGACTAAGTATCGGCGTCTTCTCACTGAATTCTCCACTACGGAAACTCCCAAGTTCTCTAACGATTAGGTCACATTGTTCCTAAATAAACTCCCTAAGAAATACTTCAATTTTGTGAAAGGTATAGTTTCCAAGCTTACCATACCTACATTCGATGAATTTGAGTGTCAGTTGTTGCGTTACGCATGGTTGTTCGATCAATTTCATATGAATTCCTCTTCAGAGGGGGCCCTTGTTGCTCATTCTCAGAAAGGGCAACAAGGGAAGGGAAAACAAAACCAAACCTCCACTCAGGATCAAAATCAAAAGCAAAATCAATCCGCGGAATCACAAGGAATATCTCAATCTCTCAAACCTGGGTAGCAAAATGTACCTAAAAAGAATAGGAATTGTCAACATTGTCAAAAGGTTGGTCATTTTGACGATGAGTGTCGATCAAAGGCAAGAGGCACTGTTGAGAAACGCTTCACCCACAGTCTACGTTTTTGTGTTTTCCGTTTAGGGTTTGCATTTAAGGTTTGTAGCCCCAAAAAGGGCACCATCCTAGACTAATTGTGCCTATTTATAAGCTACTCTCTCATTCATTCCTTATGGCTGATTCATTCAGTCCGTCACCTTTTCTCTCCAACCTCTCCACTACCCTCACACCCCTTCAGGAGGACATTGTCATTTGTGGTTCATGGCTATCTTCATTATCTTGCTTGTGCTACGGCACCCTTGTTCCCTTGTATCACATTCACTCCATGATTCAAAACTTCATCATTCCATTCATCAAAGTTTCTTCTCTCTCCTCTTCTCTTCTCCATGTTTGCGGAGTTCGCTCCATGTTCCTCCCCACAAACCCTACTGTCTCGCCGATACCTCATCTTTTAACATGGTATCAAAGCTGGATCTACTCACCTAGCAGCGAAGATCCTCCACTGCTATGAAGGCAAAGACCGGTGGCGCGTTTGGCATCCACTTCTCTTCTTCTTCCGCTGCATCAAAATCTCGTTTTTGCAGATTTCAAGTCTTTCAGCTTGTTGCCCACACCACGTTTGCGGAGGACATCTCAGCTGAAGCTCTCCATTGCTGTCTCCATCAGTTGGCGCCCGATTTCCAGCCCTCTTCACGCAATTTGGAGCTGATTCCAGCTAGGCGACTGTTGTTCCTGTGCAGACCTGCTGCCATACAGCCTACCATGTCATCACAATCCTGCTACCTGCATTTTTAGTCTCTCTCTCCTGCTGCCTGCATTTTTAGTCTTTCTCTCTCCTACAGGCTGTCCTGCATGCGTTTTTAGTCTTTCTCTCTCTTGCAGGCTGTATTGCCTACGTTTTTAGTCTCTCTCACTTGCTGCCTACGTTTTTAGTCTTTCTCTCTCCTCACCTGCGTTTTTCTACCGGTTGCAACCTCTTACGGCTGGTCACATCTCCTCCTCCCACTAGCAGCTCACTTCCAGTCCTTCCACTACCCTTCCACCCTTTGAGGCAGACATTGCAGTTCATGCTTCACACTGCCCTCACACCCCTTGAGGCGGACATTGCGGTTCGTGGTTCGTGGTGGCTGACCTCTTCCTTCTTCAGCAAGGCACACTGGTATCCATGGCTTCTTTACCAATAGATGACCAGACTACTGGGTGCTCCTACTGTAGCATCACCAAACACACCACCAATACTTGCCGACTTCGACCTTTGCTCCCCACCCCTCCGGAGTACATGCGTCTTCCACCAGGCACTCCTTGTGCCACCTCTCCTTCCTAGGCCACAGCGATTGTTCTGCATCAACTATCAGAGTACTATGCTCAAGGCAATAAGACACATCCGATGCGCACTAAGTCCTTTCGAGCACATGGAGGTTTGATTGGCGCTACAACCTCCTGGAGACTGTCGCAATGCCAGCAACAGTCTTTTCCCACTTATTTTTAGGTACAGTGGCTTCCACGACCTACGAATCTCCAATCCGCTCCATCGAGAGATGGTGATTGTTTGATACTGTCTCCTCGTCCATCTGCTCCTTCGAGAGACAGTGGTGGCTGCTTGACTCCTTCCTCTTCTTTGGCTACCCAGTCTGCTCCACTAAGAGACAACAACTGTTGCCCACCTCTTGCTCATTCTGAGCCCCACCCTTCCCCACCCTCGGCTACTCAAGTTCAAGAGGCTACCTTTGGGAGCTCTTTAGCACCCCGGATACCTTCTTCGGCACGACCGGCGGCACTTCCTTCATCATTAGACATTTCAGAGTCCGTGATCCATGAGTTTTTGGATTCCCTATCTACTTCAGAGGGGGATTCTGAGGGGGATGTTATTTCTTTGCCCTCAACGGGGGCATCTACTTCTTCTTCAACTTTAGCGGAGGGCCCTCCACCTCCCACCTCAAAGGGGAAACCTACTCCACATGAAGTTTTTCACTCATCCTCTTCTTGGGGTAACTGTCTTCAACCAGTCATCTTTTCTACTGATACCCAAGATCTTCAGGTAACACCTAGATCGGGACCTCGAAGGTTCAGCCAGCCGTGACTTGGTGATGAGACCTTCATATTCCTTGCAGCATGGATGCACGAAGCTAGTGGCTTCTCTCCCGAGGTTGAGTTTCGGGTTCTCCAATTCACTCTGTCTACTGTTCTTTACTGCATATGTCACAAGACTGTGACAACTATTACCTTTTTGTTGATTTCTTTATTATATATCTTATTTGGTTTTTCTTTTTGGAAGGATCCCTCTTGAAATCTAAACGTCTGAGTTGCATGGCCAGTATGTGAAACGAACAGGAATGTCTAGTGAGTCAAGACTAGACAGTTAAGGTCCAGTACAAGTCTGGAAGAGACTGATGGCACTGTAGATTGACAAGCCTGGAAGAGACTTGTGAAAGTGTATATGGACAAGTGTGTTGAAGAACTAGCCTGGTAGAGACTAGTTCAAACTGAAGATTGACAAATCTTCAAGAGATTAATCCATGTGGGGTCATCAATGGAAATTCACTTTCAGTTGAGCTACATTACAAATTTCGATGTAGCCATAGTCTACAAAGATGGTCAGAAGACTAGTGGGATGCAATGGAAGCACCTCCTAAAATTTAGGGAGTTACTATTTTTGGACCTCAGAATCTGTTCGCGTCATTATCTTCATTTTTGCACGAGGATTAATCCTCCAGTCTGTGCCGAGGCCAAATTTTGAACCAAGGATGGAGAATTTTGGACCGGAAGGTTGGAACGGGAAATATCTTCCAGTGTTGCCACTTGGCACAAAGTTGTGCACTTACCTCTTTAAAGAGGTCTGGAGTGCAGTTTTTGGGCTAAAAGAGGCTCATTTGTGAGGAACAGCTGCAGATGGAGAGCTCGAGAGCTGGTCTACCTTGTCTATGATGCACAGAGGGCTGGGCTTGCTTCCTACTCTCTCTCTCTTTCCCTGACAGTATGGTTATGCTACAAAATCAAGGGCCTTTCTTCTAATTCAGGTACAGCTGTGTGGAATATGTTGTTTTTGCGTGAGGCAAGAGCCTCTTTTCTCCAGGAACAGGAGCAGTTGTTTGCTGCCCACAAGCAGGAATAGGTGAGTGTGGTAACCTCACCAAGCAAGTGTCTGAAACAGCACTATATCAAAACTGATTCTGGACTGTTCAGAGGTTATTTCAGAGCCCAATTGATGTCAGAATCAAGGGGCACTTGGCCCAGATGATGCAGGACAGTGCAGGGAACAATATGAGCTGAGAACAGGTGTCAGAACAGGTCTGAACCAGTAATTACAGTGGGCTGAGCAGTACAGGGAACAGTATCAGTTGTAAACAGGTTCCAGAACAGGTCTGAACCAGTAAATACAGCAGGCTGAAATGGTCAATTCTGCACTCCAACCAGAAGATTCAGACTTGGGCATAGTTTCCCCTCCTGGTCAACTTGATTTGGGTCAATAATTGTACTGTTATGCTGTCAAATTTCACCTAGAACAGGTGAAAGACAGCCCATTGTACTTTCTTTCTTTTTAAAAATAAAGAAATACCGCAAGGGGAGCCTAACTTAGGGGCCAACAGGATGTCTGTGTGGCAACAGGAGCATTCTAGCTTCCTGTATTTCTTCTTGATTCTGTGTCTTTAAGTTCAGGTAAAGTGGGCGACTGTTAATTGGGTGAAAGCATTTATATATCTTGGTTGTACACTACCGCCCTTCCCAGTGAACAGGCCGGTTTCATGGTTCCATTGCCGAGATTGAATCACTTTTTCCCTAAAGAGTGAGCCAGGGTCTGTTTGGGTGTAGACACAGAATTGTGCATTATGGCTGATAGAAAGGAAGACACCAGAGAGGAAGCGTCTTCGTCACAGGAGATCCTTGTTGTTCATGAGGTGGGAGAGTCCTCTAGACCTCCACAGTTTGTTACTCCTCCTGTTATGGTTGAGCCACAAGTTCTTACGGCTTCTTCTATGGATGAAAACATTTTCAAGACTCGGTTAGTTGCTGCTGTGAGTATGTTTACTCAAGTGATGCAGAACCCAAGGTTTTTGGCATTTTTGCAGCCCTCCTTTCCTTTACAGCAAGTTGGGCAATCTGCAAAGATTTCGGATCCAGTAGAGGTCCAGGATAAGGGTAAGCATGCTGCAGATTCAGTGGAAACACCAAGACAGCTTGCGGAGTCAATGGAGATTGCAAGATTGGTTCCGACTGTCCAGGAAGAGGTGGCAGAAACGCTAGTTACACAGGCATTGCCAGTTCAGCTCGCCACTTTACAGCAGCCAAATGTTGGTTTAAATGGACAAGGAAACAGTTTTCAAGCTTTACCACAGGTTTTCCCACCGACCTCTGTACATCCTGGGTACTTTGGAGGTGGATCTGTATTTCAGAGTATGGCCGGTTACGCGCCTGGAAACCAGATTTATGTACCAGGAACAGTGTTTGGGGGTACACAGGGTTTTATGCCAAACCCCATGTATGGCAATATAGGCATGCAACCTGGATTTCAGGGTGTTCAGGGCAATTTTGGCATGCCACAGGGCACTTTTGGTATGGCTGGTTATCAAAATCAGCAAGCACGTATTGTGTCTACAAGCCCTGTAGTCAGTGGTCCGGCAACTCCTATGCCACCTGTTAGTGTTCCTATGTTACAGGCATATCCTACGGACCCTTTGATGGCTCATGAGAAGCCAAAGCCATACAAGGAAGGTGGTATAGCCGTACAGTTTGACATCTTTCAAGGATTTGAAGATAGGACTAAGGCTCTTTCTTTCTTACAGCAGTTTGATGCCGCATTTGCAGGAGGGAACTTTACAGAGCCTTCTAAGGTCCGGAGAGCTACCACTTTTCTTAAGGACAATGCTAGTCAGTGGTGGAGTACACTGTTGATGTAAGGACAGGCTCCTGCCACTTGGACTTACTTTAAGCAAGTATTTGCTTCTGCTTGGTTGACCAATGAATTTGAGATTAATGTTATGTCAGCTTGGCACAATTTGGATGCATCTACATGCAAGGATCTGGAAGACTATAACAAGAAGTTTTGGGAGGCTTTACTTTCAATCACTTCTTACAGGGTTGTGCCATTGACTGAGCAGATAGAGAAATATTGCTGTGGGCTGCCCAAGGAACTTCGGAATTATTGTACAAAGAACATCTGACGCGCTGGACTTTTCTTGTCATAGAGATTCTTGATTTTATTCCACAACTGCCATGCACTCTGTTCTTCCTCAAATACATTGTAATGAACCTGTTTTGTGAGAGATAATACAATAGTGGACTTGCATAACTCATCAAGCTCAAACCATTCCTCATCTAGCATAGTTGCAGGCGGCTGCCCGCTCAACCTCAATGGTTTGATTTGCGATTTCTGCACCAACACCTGCCAAATCTGGCTCTTCCAATAAGAGTAATCCGTACCATCAAGCTTAGTGATGTTGAAAATAGCATGATCAGTGGACGAACTTGCCATAATGCAGGTCACCACTTTGACTCAGTTAATTGAGAATGCCACCACAGGAAATGCATTATTGTTGGGACAGACAAGTGGTTTTGGGGGCAGCATTAAACAGGACAAATCTGAGAAATTTTCAGCAAAGAAGCCATTTGGTAAACAGGTCTCTCAGATTTCTCAAAGCACAGGTAAACCTTGGCAGTTCAAGAAGAAGCCAGCCAAGTTCTTTGGACAGCAACCAAAGGACCAGAAGAAACCTTTTGTGTGCAAGTCTCTTGAAGAGAGAAAGGCTTTAATGGCTGAGAGGAAGTGGTTTATCTGTGAGCAGATTGGTCATATTGCGTCTAACTGTCCGGACAAGAATAAGAGATCAGCTGATGATGATAAAGAGGACAGGAAAGGAAAGAAGCCCAAACCTTCAGCAGGTTTAGTGCCAGATATGCTGGGAGGCAAGCCACACTCGGATGCTAATGAGCTCTGCAGAGCTTGGGGTAAAGTTAGGGATCAACATGTACTTATTTTCTTTGATCTTGGAGCTAAGGCAAACTTTATCTCACCAGAGTTGGCTTCTACTTTGGGCATCAGAGCAGATGAGATGGGCTACACAGCAGAGGCAGGGTTGGCATGTCCTGGCCACTCAGAGTCTGTGACACCCATTCTTGGAAAGCTGCGACTTCATGTACAGTCTTATGTTGATGCAGAAGAATTTTATATCATGCCACTTGAAGGCTATGATGTCTTGTTGGGAATGCCATGGATGTTCAGAAAGCATGGTGTGATGGATGCCTTTAACATGACACTGACTTTGGAACATAGGGGAAAGACTCATGTGCTTGATGTGAAGCTTAAAGGAGAGTCTGTACCTGTTGTATCGGCTTCTGCCATTACATCTGTAATAAAGAATCATCTTTCTGCGTACTTGATTTTTGCACGTGATATCAAGGATAATGATGAGTCAAATTTCTCTATGTTAAATAGAGACAGGTCTACTTTCTTGTCTCAATTCAGTGATTGTTTTTCTCACTCATTACCATCACAATTGCCACCAGAGAGGTCTGAGGATCATGCAATAGATTTGGTGCCAGGCAGTAGCCCACCAAATAGACCTCTGTATAGGGTTAGCGCAGCCCAACAAAAAGAGATCTTGAGCCAGGTGAATGAGCTGTTAGAAAAAGGTCTGATTCAGCCAAGTTTATCTCCCTTTTGCTCACCAGTGCTTTTAGTGCAAAAAAAGGATGGCTCTTGGCGCATGTGCATAGATTATCGAGCGTTGAACAAGAGTACCATCAAGAACAGGTTCCCCATTCCAAGAATTGACGACATCCTTGACCGTCTGGAAGGAGCGTCAATTTTCAGCAGGATAGATTTGAAGAGTGGATACCATCAGATCAGGATTAAGCAAGAGGATGTGCATAAGACTGCATTTAGGACCACTTTTGGTCTCTATGAGTTCTTGGTAATGCCATTTGGACTTACTAATGCTCCTGCTACGTTTAATCAAATGATGGACAGGATTTTTCGTCCATACAGGCAGTTTGTTGGTACATTCTTTGATATGATTGTCTTTTCAAAGAATGAACAAGAGCATAGAGAACACTTGAAAGCAGTCTTTGATGAGCTTTGTAGTAATAGGTTGCTTATCAATGGCAAGAAGAGTGAGTTCTTCTTGGAAGAAATTCAGTTCCTGGGGCACATAGTGTCAAAGGATGGTGTCCGAATGGATCCTGCTAAGGTTGAAGCAATTAGAACATGGCCAGATTTGAAGATTGTCCATGATGTTAGAAGCTTCTTGGGTTTGTGCTCTTACTACAGGAGGTTCATTCGCAATTTTGCAGCGATTGCTTCACCTTTACATGCTTTACAGAAGAAATGAGTCTCTTTCCAGTGGACACAGAAAGAGATTTCAGCTTTTATTCTTCTTAGAGAAAAGATGACTTCTAGTCCAGTGATCATCCTGCCAGATCTTAGGAAGTCATTTGTTGTCCAATGTGATGCCTGTGGCAATAGCATTGGTGCAGTGTTAATGCAAGATGGCCGGGTAGTGGCTTATGAAAGCAGAATCTTGCGAGGGCCAGAAAAGACTATGCAGGTCTATGAGAAAGAATTGTTGGTTGTGATTCATGCGCTTTCTTGTTGGAAACACTACCTACTTGGGGCAGATTTTGTTATCCAGACAGATCATCAGATATTGCGTTCTTTCTTAACTCAGACTAAGCTGTCAGAAAAGCATATGCGTTGGGCAAACTTTTTGTCAATGTTTCATTTTCAGATTGTGCATGTGGAAGGCAAAAAGAATGTTGTGGCTGATGCTTTATCAAGAAAGCCACAAATTTCAGCTGTGTCAATTCCTTATCATCATGAGCTTGATGATATGAAGGCACAGTATGCTGATGATGAAGATTTTGCAGGGATCTTTGATCAGCTTGTTAATGGACAACATCATGAGCATTATCTTCTCAAGGATGGTTTCATGTTGATGCATGGTAGACTATGTGTGACTATGCCATTGAGACGGAGAGTTATGACAGAGAGTCACTCTCCACCGTATGCAGGGCATCGTGGTATTGATGCAACAGTCAAAGCAGTAGAGACATTCTTTTATTGGCCTACTTTGAGAAGAGACGTGGATGCTTTTGTCCGGCAGTGTTTGATTTGCCAGAAGGTCAATTTTGATAGGCAAAAAGCACCAGGGCTTTTATAGTCATTGCCTACTCCAGATAAACCATGGGAAAGCATAGCTATGGATTTTATCTTTGATCTTCCAAGGACACAGACAGGAAATGATGGGATATGGACTATTATTTGCAGGTTTAGCAAACAGGCTCATTTTATTCCTATCGGGAAGAAGATAAAACCACATCAGATGGCACGTTTGTTTATGTGCAATGTCTTCAAGTATCACGGTATGGCACAGTCTATTATCAGTGACCGTGATCCACGGATGACAAGTCTATTCTGGAGAGGCATATTTGAGAACATGGGCACAATGCTTAAGTTCTCATCGTCACTTCATCCACAGACTGATGGACAGTCAGAAGAGGCAAATTCTACTGTCTTGGATCTGCTTAAGTGCTATGTGTCAGAGCACAAGTCAAAGTGGGAGCAGTATTTGCCTTTGGTCGCCTTTGGTCGAGTATGCATACAATAATACTATGCATTTGTCAACAGGCAAAGCCCCTTTTGAAATTGTTGAAGGTGGTAAAAAGGTTCCTCCCATTTTACATACAAAGGATAAGATCTTTCAGGCAGATCGGTATGTGCAGAGTATGGGTGAAATGTATCAGAAAGTTAAGCATGCCCTTGAAAGGACTCAGGCAAAGCAAAAGAAAGCTGTTAATCATCGCCGTCGTGAATTGTTGTTTTCACTTGGTGATTGGGTAATGTTGCGGTTTGAAAAGGCACGCTTAAAGAAGCGGTAAGGCAAGGAAAGTCTTTTCACTAAGCTTAGTATGTGATACTATGGGCCTTTTCAAGTAACAGAGAGGATTAGTGATGTCAGCTATAGGCTGAAATTGCCTGACAATTGGAAGATTCATAATGCTTTCCATGTAAGTTTTCTTAGACCCTATGTGGGTGATGTGCCAGAAGATATGCCAGCTGAGGAACAGCCCGAAGTTGAGGAACTTCATGAAATTCTTGTTCCAGAACAGGTATTGGCACACAAGGAAAGGAAAGTGAAAGGCAAAGTTGCTAGAAGGTATTTGGTTAAGTTCAAGAACTATCCAGCTATAGAAGCTAAGTGGATGGACGAAGGTGAACTTGCAGAGTCACCTAATGTGTTGGAACTTTACCTTGAAGCATTTCGCTTGCAACCTACCTTGACCCCTTGTATCTCTAAGCTGAAATAGATTGTCAAAGTGACAATTGCTCAAGAAAGAAATTATGTACAGAAATAGATTTTGTGCAGGTTAACACTTATTGTGTCCATATGGTTTTCTCAGTGCTAAAGAAGTAAATATTGCTTGCAAGAATACAGTTTTTACTTCTATTAAATTGAATACATGTTGTAACAATGGTTACTCGATCGGGCATGTATTTTGTGAATTGACTCGGTGGGGATATCATTTTGATGTACCGGCCACTAGATCTCTAGTCAGGGTGATGTGGAGTCATCAAATGACAATCTGTCACTATGGGGATATCATTGTGGTGTACCGGCCACTATATCTGGAAACAGTGATGTGGAGTCACATGATGATAGTCTGCCATGTTTCACAGTTAGAACATACATGTGTTAACAGTGTATTCAGTTCACAATGTTGACTGATAGCATGTATGTGTTATACATGTGCTGCCAAGTGTAAGTTCACTGGGTTAGCTAGAAGCATGTATGACATTCATGCAAACGAGGACGTTTGCGATTTCTAGAGGGAGGTATGTCACAAGACTGTGACAACTAGTACCTTTTTGTTGATTTCTTTATTATATATCTTATTTGGTTTTTCTTTTTGGAAGGATCCCTCTTGAAATCTAAACGTCTGAGTTGCATGGCCAGTATGTGAAACGAACAGGAATGTCTAGTGAGTCAAGACTGGACAGTTAAGGTCCAGTACAAGTCTGGAAGAGACTGATGGCACTGTAGATTGACAAGCCTGGAAGAGACTTGTGAAAGTGTATATGGACAAGTGTGTTGAAGAACTAGCCTGGTAGAGACTAGTTCAAAGTGAAGATGGACAAATCTTCAAGAGATTAATCCATGTGGGGTCATCAGTGGAAATTCACTTTCAGTTGAGCTACATTACAAATTTCGATGTAGCCATAGTCTGCAAGGATGGTCAGAAGACTAGTGGGATGCAATGGAAGCAGCTCCTAAAATTTAGGGAGTTACTATTTTTGGACCTCAGAATCTATTCGCGTCATTATCTTCGTTTTTGCACGAGGATTAATCCTCTAGTCTGTGCCGAGGCCAAATTTTGAACCGAGGATGGAGAATTTTAGACCGGAAGGTTGGAACGGGAAATATCTTCCAGTGTTGCCACTTGGCACAAAGTTGTGCACTTACCTCTTTAAAGAGGGCTGGCGTGCAGTTTTTGGGCTAAAAGAGGCTCATTTGTGAGGAACAGCTGCAGATGGAGAGCTCTTGAGAGCTGGTGTACCTTGTCTATGATGCACAGAGGGCTGGGCTTGCTTCCTACTCTCTCTCTCTCTCTCCCTGACAGTATGGTTATGCTGCAGAATCAAGGGCCTTTCTTCTGATTCAGGTACAGCTGTGTGGAATATGTTGTTTTTGCGTGAGGCAAGAGCCTCTTTTCTCCAGGAACAAGAGCAGTTGTTTGCTACCCACAAGCAGGAATAGGTGAGGGTGGTAACCTCACCAAGCAAGTGTCTGAAACAGCACTAAATTAGAACTGATTCTGGACTGTTCAGAGGTTATTTCAGAGCCCAATTGATGTCAGAATCAAGGGGCACTTGGCCCAGATGATGCAGGACAGTGCAGGGAACAATATGAGCTGAAAACAGGTGTCATAACAGGTCTGAAACAGTAATTACAGTGGGCTGAGCAGTATAAGGAACAGTATGAGTTGTAAACAGGTTCCAGAACAGGTCTGAGCCAGTAATTACAGCAGGCTGAAATGGTCAATTCTGCACTCCAACCAGAAGTTTCAGACTTGGGCACAGTTTCCCCTCCTGGTCAACTTGATTTGGATCAGTAATTGTACTGTTATGCTGTCAAATTTCACCCAGAACAGGTGAAAGACAACCCATTGTACTTTCTTTCTTTTTAAAAATAAAGAAATACCGCAAGGGGCACCTAACTTAGGGGCCAACAAGGTGTCTGTGTGGCAAAAGGAGCATTCTAGCTTCCTGTATTTCTTCTTGATTCGGTGTCTTTAAGTTCACGTAAAGTGGGCGACTGTTAATTGGGTGAAAGCATTTATATATCTTGGTTGTACACTACCGCCCTTCCCAGTGAACAGGCCGGTTTCAGCAGATTCCCTTTCCGATGGAAATCTTAGATCTTCGGGATTCTCTACATCTTCTTCCTCCTCTTCTTCTTGCCTTCGTCCCTTGGTCAGCATGGAGCCACCTCCCAAGATCGAGTATGGGCATATCCTTATGGTTCTTAGCACCACACAAAGTCCGGCATTCCCCCTATGCATTGTATGATTTCATCATCTATGTACTAGGGCGCTGGGGCAAGTGAACAATTTTCCCACGAGGGACACTGTCCAAGTGGCACCTGCTGCATAAGCATTCTTCAGCATGTAGCATTGCATCTCCACCTCACTCTTCTCTTATTCCCCTTTTTGGGCCTGAGAGGGGGTGTTGAGAAACCCTTCACCCGCAGTTTGCGTTTTTTGTGTTTCTACGTTTTGCGTTTAGGGTTTGCAGCCCCAAAAAAAAAAGGAGCGCCATCCTAGACTAACCATGCCTATTTATAGGCCACTCTCTCATTCATTTCCTTACGGCTGATTCATTCAATCTGTCACCTCTTCTCTCCAACCTCTCCACTTCCCTCACACCCCTTCAGAAGGACATTGCAATTCGTGGTTCCTGGCTATCTTCATCATCTTCCTTGTGCTACAGCACCCTTATTCCCTTGTATCACATTCACTCCATATTTCAGAACTTCATCATTCCATTCATCAGAGTTTCTTCTCTCTTCTCTTCTCTTCTCCATGTTTGCCGAGTTCACTCCGTGTTCCTCCCCACAAACCCTATTGTCTCGCTCGTACGTCATCTTTTGACAGGCACAACACCAAAACCTTAAGTCACAGACCCCCACCCCTCAGTCGGGCAACCCCCAGCAAGGGAGACAGGGTAATGGCAAGGGGCAATTTAAAGGTCAGACTCATACTACCACCGCTCAACCATCTTTGTCGACAGCATTCTCAGCTCTAGAGGGCTTGTCCGACTGGTCTGCAGCAGCCCACATTGTCTCCATAGAGACATCAGATGCGAGTCTCGTCCACATCTGTGAGTTGCCTCCTGACGAGGTTACCGCAGAGGCCCACTCATCACAGCCGAGCACTTCAACTCCTGTTTGAATTGTGAACAATGGAGCTACACATCATATGACTTCTATAGCGGACATTTTCCGTTCCCAAGCCCTTGCAGCCGAGTGGGTCCGGGTAGGAAATAACTCGTCGGTCAAGATTCAAGCTCAAAGTTGCATCAGTTTTGCCACTGACAAGGGTCCAAATCTGGCTTTGCTGGACAATGTATATCATGTCCCTCAACTTGGGGTGAACTTGTTATCTGTTCAGAAGCTTTGCCGGTTGGGGCGAGCAGTCTTCTTTACAGCGACTACAGTCGAGGTCCTTAACTCTCAGACTAGTTTAGTGATTGCTCGCGGTGAGGCACAATCTAATGGCCTATACCACATGACACATTTTCCGACCGAGCCAACAGCTGAGGGCTCCATGTTCCATAGCTTTCAAGCCCTAGCCACATCTCAAGAGCCTACGAACAATGAGCGCCTTTGGCATTTTCGCTTAGGGCATCTTGGTTATGACTCTCTTTATGAGTTGTCACACCGTGAGCTGGTCGAGGGCCTTCCACACCTGAAGCTAGCTCGAGATGTCTATAAAGCATGTCAGCTCTCGGAAAGCAGCACCGTACCCCATTCCCTAAGCAAGCCTCACATCGTACTTGGGCACCTCTTAGATTAATTCATGTTGATCTTTGTGGGCCGACATCCACTACCACCTTGAACGATGTGTTGCACTTCTTTTTTATAGTGGATGATCATTCCAGATACATGTGCGTATACTTTCTCAAGCATAAGTTAGATGCTTTCATATACTTTTCTACTTGGGTGCTACTGGTTCATAACCAAACTGGTCATCATGTCGGTTGCATGAGGAGTGATAGCAGTGGTGAGTTCATCTCCCACGAGTTCTCCAAGTTTCTACAAAAGCATGGCATCTCCCACCAACTCACCTCTACCAACTCCCCTTCTCAGAATGGAGTTGTCGAGTGCAGAAACCGGACAATCATGGAAATGGCACGCTCTATGTTGTTCTCAACAGAGCTTCCTGAGCGCCTTTGGGTCAAGGCTATTAACACTTCGGTATACATCCTTAATCGGTGCCCGACTACGGCTCTTCCTCAGAAGACCCTGTATGAGGCATTCTTTGGCTCTCGGCCTATTATTTCCCACTTCAGAGTCTTCGGGTGTCGTGCGTACACACACACGCCTGATGACAAGATAGGAAAGCTCACTCCCCAAGCTACTCTCCTTAATTTTATGGAATATTCCTCTAAAGCAAAAGCCTATCATTTGTTTCATCTTCGAACAAACAAGGTGCTCGTTAGGCGGGATGTCGTCTTTGACGAGAGGGATGTCATACAGTCCTTTGCACCGGATTCCGATCCAATTCCTTCTTCCACATCATTAGAGATCATGCCTACTGAGCCTGGTCTACTTCCCACTCCTGACATTTCCGCAAATTCTTCCACTCCCAGGTCCCCCTTGACAAGACCCGTTACCTCGCTCATACCCCAGCAAACCATGCGAGACTCGGGGATCCTACCACCAGATTCCACTCCGAAGGTACCTAGAAGATCTGCCCAGCTTGCTCCTCAGGCATCATTTGCGTAGTTGTTTACAGCTGATTATATAGCGCATTTTGATCTCGATACATGGCAGGAGGTGTTGTGCTAAGAAATGCACTTAGTCACTTAAACAACCCCAAAACATACTTATTTAAGGCTTATTTTAGCCAAAACCCTAAAATGGGAATCAGATAGAGAGAGTTAAGTGAGAGAGAATCTAGAACCCTAATTTTCTATAAATTGGCAGCCAGCCCTCCACTCTTCCCTCAATCTCGTTTTTGCAGATTTCAGGTATTTCAGCTTGCTGCCCACACCCCATTCGCGAAGGACATCTTAGCTGAAGCTGTCCATTGCTGTCTCCATCAATTAGCGTCTGATTTCCAGCCCTCTTCATGCAGTTTGGAGCTGATTTCAGTCAAGCAACTGTTGTTGCTGTGCAGACCTGCTGTCGTGCAGCCTACCACATCATCACAGTCTTGCTGCCTACGTTTTCAGTCTCTCTCTCTCATATAGGCTGTACTATCTACGTTTTTAGTCTTTCTCTCACATGTTGCCTACGTTTATAGTATTTCTCTCTCTGCAGGCTGTCCTGCCTGCGTTTTTTAGTCTTTCTCTCACCTACTGTCTGCGTTTTTAGTCTTTCTCCCTCCTCACTGTTGTCTGCATCAGATCTAGCTTCTCACTGCTGCGTTTGCTGGTGTTCAACATCTGGAGGCTGCCTTGCTGCGATTCGGGATCCGTTTGGAGTACGACACACTCTACAGCTCATTATCCCTGCCCTGATCCTTGAGATACAGGAGTTCAAGGTTCAATATTCATTCACTACATAGTGTGTTTGTTGCATGAGTATCGTATTATTCAGTAGTTATATCACTTTATTTATTCATTGTGTTCATAGTCTCTGAGTTACCCTAACCCTAACCGAGTTCTTTTATCACTCTGTGCTTTGTCGTACGGTTTCTGTTTATGTTTCTGTGTTAGGATATTTCTTAACATGGTATCAGAGCCTGGTATTCTCCGAGAAACCTAGGCCTTTGATCTGAAAGCTCTACACAAGAAGCAAGAACAACAGTAGGTTCAAATGACTTCGAACATGTTATATTTATAAGGTAAATTAAGGGAAACATGCATGAGGCATGACCGTCCGGGGTCTTGGGCGCCCGAACGGGGTTTAGGGGAGCCTAGAATTAAAAAGAGTCCAAGAATAGTAGGACTCGCTAAGGTTTGATGGCTAGCAATCGGATCACAATGAGTGTGGCCAGCAATGAACTAGGCAAGGCTGGGAGGTGAAACAAATCTCGTGCTCATTTTTGGATTGGACTGCTTTCCTCTAGTCTTCTTCATCTTCTGAGTCTGACATTGGTATCATAACCGCCATCACATCTTGTTGGAGCGTTGGGTTCTCATCTTGCTAGTTATTGGTGAAGTTTTTCTTTCCGGCGATTACAGGTGTAAGGGTTACACAATCCGACTGACATGACACGTCACCTGTCAGTCGTTCAAGGTCGTCGCCCATCGTCCGTCAATCGTTGAAGATCTCCACACGAAGTTGTAACTCGTGGTTGTGCCACGTCACGTTAGTGTGACACGTAACAGGCAGATGAAAAGCGTGAGGCGATGGCTGTAAGCAACCGTGACGAAAAGCGTGAGGCGACCGCTGTGAGACGGACGGAAAAACGTCAGATGGTACTTCAGGTGTTACACATCATACGACTGTCTTTGAGGAGTAGTTTACAGCAGGATCGTGTCCACCCGATTGAAGTCAGGAGTCAGATCGTTATCAGCTTACTGAAGTCAATCAGACCCGTTTTTTTTTACATAGAAGATATACCGGTTGTTCCCATGATTCTTCCGTTTCTATCACAGAACTTCATTTCCAGCATGACTAGTTTACTACTCTAGTCCGGGAAGACAAAAAATGGTTCCTTTCTCTTCGGGCTTATTAATAAAACCAGCAACAGTAGCCCTGCCATTAAAACCAGGGAAGTACTTTACTTTGTATGCAAATTTTTTATCTTTGCTTTCCAATTCCAGTGTATTAATGGCAAAAAAAGGGAAAGAGGGAGTAATGGAAGGTTCTAGTTCTAAGGACCACCCTATGGTAGATCCCCATGAATCAGAAATGCAAGAAGAACAGTGGGAAGAATTCTTTGCTACACGAGAACAATTTGATGATCTTACTGCTCGTGTGCAGGCTCAGGGGGTTCAAATGGAATTTTTTACTCAAACACTCACTGAAATAAAATCTCAATTAACTTTATTGTTAAAAAGGGATAAAAATAAGATAGAAACCTCGGATGTCCCATCTTCATCGAAAGATTTAGATGTGACTATGCGAGATCCTAAGGAACCCCACCACAAGTTGAGGGATAATCCAGTTCTAAAAGATATGAAACTCCTTCAGTTTCACGGGGAGGAAAAAGATAGAAATAAAGATACAATCTTTAATTTTCTCCAAAAATGGAAAGATTTACATAAACTTAAAAATACTCCACCACATTTCCAAGCACTGGAGGCTAGTTTAACTTTGGGGCCCAAAGCGTATAAATGGTGGCGAATTTTAAAGGAGGCAAATAAAATACCTGAAACTTGGGCTCAATTTGAATCCGTCTTTTTGAAAGAATTCCTTCTTGAAAATGAAATGGAAAGAAATTGGGAAGATTGGGATTATGTCAGACAAAAGGGAAGACCCTTGCTGACATATCTGGAGGAATATCGTGAGATAATCCTCAAATTGGAAGGAATAGATGAATTTCAAAAGACAAGAGGATTCATTAGGGGACTAGATAAAGCCTGTAAAAAGGAAGTAAAAAGGAGTTCACCTAAGACGCTGGAAGAGGCAATTAAATTTGCATTAATCAATGAAGATAGTATGCGTCCAGGTACACTCACTAGTCTCAATGATACGGAGCCCAAGTCTAAGGAATTGGAAACCTCAAAATTTGTGAGCAAATTTAAAAGGAAAATGCCATTTTTAAGGGTAAAAAACAACCTTTTGAAAAGAAACAATATGTGAGGCCAAAGTTAAGTCCTAATGACTTTGATAAGGCCAAAAAAGAAAAGCTATGTTTCAATTGTCTATCCCCTAACCATGCTGCTTGGACTTGCCCTCAAAAGAAAAAGCGGGAAGATAAAGGAAAGGATAAGGACAAGGGCAAGGGAAAAGAAAAACAAATCCATGTAGTGTAGACCTTAGAATTAAAGGGGCATGAAAGGTATAAATCTTTAGGGCTCTTGCACATGGATGTACAACACAAGTGTTGTATGTCAACTTCTATGTGGCAGCCTAGCTTTGGGCCACATGATTTAGTTAGAGTGCATAGATTGATAACCAGAAAGAGGGTTAAATAACTCTACTACACATAATTTTATAAATTATCCACTTGTCAAAAAATTGAAACTTCCCCAACAAAAGAGTGGGCATCAATATGTTGTTCGTATGATGCAAGGTCAAGATAATAAAATATGGGATACAATGGTATCCAATTTGGAAATTGAGATTCAAGGATATAAAGATAAACTTGATTTCCAAATTATGAATATGGAAAGAGTTGATATTGCTCTAGGGAGGGAGTGGCTATGGGGATTGGAACCATCCTTAAAACGTAGTTATCATCATAATACACTGGAATTTGAAAGAGATGGTAAGACTTTTGTCATTCAAGGTGAACATGAAGTATCTGATAATCCTTTGTTGTGTTCCACTGAGGTTCAGAAGCTGATAAAGAAGGAAGCTTGTGAGGTATATATGTTATGGTCTCTTCCAGTACAAAACACTTTTACTTTCTGTAATATAAAGCAACAATTTTCTTATGTTTGTGAGTTGAATGTAAATAATGAATTAAGTAGTTTGTTAGATGAATTTAAAGATGTGTTTCCTTCTGATTTACCTAGTGGCCTTCCACCAGATAGGGGTGATATAAATCACCCAATTGACACAAATAAGGATACACACCCTATATCTAAACCACCGTATAAGTTAAGTGAAACACAGCACCAAGAAGTTGAAAGACAAATTAAGGATTACCTTGATAAAGGGTTTATACAACCCAGTAATTCACCTTGGGCTTCACCAATTTTATTAGTAAAGAAAAAAGATAGTTCTATGCGACTTTGTGTTGACTATAGAGCACTTAATAAAATAACTGTGAAAAATAAATTTCCTATGCCCAAAATGGAAGATCTTTTTGATCAATTACAAGGGGCAAAATTCTTCACAAAGATAGATTTAAGATCAGGCTATCACCAAGTAAAAATTAAAGCACAAGATGTTCCCAAGACAGCATTTCGTACTAGATACGGGCATTATGATTTTTTGGTGATGCCTTTTGGCCTCACTAATGCACCAGCTACCTTTATGAAGCTAATGAATAGTGTTTTACGGCCCTATCTAGGACATTTTGTAGTAGTCTTCTTGGATGATATCTTGATCTTTAGTAAATCAAGAGAAGAACATTTGGAACACTTACAATTAGTATTCCAACTGTTAAGAACACATTCCCTTTATGCGAAGAAAACTAAATGTGAATTCTTTGCACAAGAGGTCAAATATTTGGGGTATATTATCTAGAAATAGGGAATCAACATGGATCCAGAAAAAGTAAGGGCAATTATTGAATGGCCATCTCCAAGGAACCTGGAAGAGCTGCAGATCTTCCTAGGTTTATCTGGATTTTATCGTAGATTCATACGAGAATATGCCAAAATAGTTGTTCCAATGACAAACCAACTTAAAGGGAAAGGAAAAAGTTTTAATTGGGGAACAGACCAAAATGAAAGTTTTCAAAAACTTAAGGTAGCTATTGCTACAGCTCCAGTACTATTAATTGTGGATCCCAATAAACCATTTGTGGTTGAAGCTGATGCCAGTGATAAGGCGATAGGCGCGGTCTTATTACAAGAAGGTCGACCAATTGCTTTTGAAAGCAAAAAATTAGACCGTGCAAAACAGAATTATTCTGTTTATGAGAGGGAGCTATATGCAATAGTACATGCAATGAAGAAATGGAGGCACTATTTGTCGGTGCCAAACTTTTGATTTTATCAGATCATGAAAGCATTAAGTGGCTTAATGATCAACCGGATTTACACGGGCGTAAAGCCAGATGGGCCGAACTCCTCCAAGAGTTCAACTATGAGATAAGATATAGAAAAGGAAAGTATAATATAGTAGCTGATGCACTTAGCAGAATGCCCATCATTAATGAATTGAGTTTTACTCGGTTCACTTCCAACTTGCTTGAATTCTTAAAAGTGAAATGCCAAGTTGATCCGGCATATTCCAACATATGGGAAGCAATAAAAAATGGGGATCCAAATGAAAGTGCTTCTACTGAGGAAGGAATATCTGAGAATGTTCAACAAGGAAATGGAGCATCAGGGGTTGCTCAAACCGGATTCAAGTGGAAGAATTTTACCATTGATAATGGTTATTTACTCTACAAGGGTAGGGTATGTGTCCCGAAAGATACAGAAATTAGGCGCCAGATACTCTTTGAGTGTCATGATACCCCTAGCGCAGGACATCCAGGAGTTAATAAGACTTATAGTCTTATTAAAAGGCAGTTCTATTGGCTTGGAATGAATAAGGACGTCCTTGACTATGTGGTCAAATGTAATAAATGCCAGGTTAATAAAGCTGAAAGATTGAAAATGGGAGGACTTCTCCATCCACTAGAGATTCCTTCAGGAAAATGGGAGAGTATCTCCATGGATTTTATTGTTGCTTTACCCAGAACACAGAGGGGGCACGACTCTGTGTGGGTAATCATGGATAGGTTAACCAAAATGGCTAGGTTTATTCCAACTTCAACTGATGTTAAAACACCGGAATTTGCTAGATTGTTCGTAGAGAACATATACCGATTGTATGGCCTTCCGACAAATATAGTTTCTGATCGGGATAGAAAATTTGATAGTCAATTTTGGCGTGTGGTATTTAGGAAGTTGGATACTAAACTTAGCATGAGTACGGCGGATCACCCGCAAACTGATGGGCAAACTAAAAGGGTTAACCAAATCCTTGAAGATATGCTTAGGGCATATGTAAGTAAAAGGAAAACTAATTGGGAAGAGTATCTACCAATAGCAGAGTTTGCATATAATAGTGCCAAGCACTCTTCCACTAGATATAGTCCATTTATGTTAATGTATGGGTTTCAGCCCAGAGCTCCTTATGCATTATGCAGTACGACTGCATAAGGAAAAGGTTCAGGCAGCCAAAGATTTTTTGGAGGATATGAATAGTATGTTAAAATTTGCTCAAGAAAATATTAAAAAAGCTCAAAATCGAGCTAGAGCATATGCAGATTCTCGCCGAAGAGACATCTCCTTTGAAGAAGGAGAATTGGTTTATCTTAAGGTGCCTGAACAAACCAAAACCATGAAAACGGGACAATGTCCAAAGCTTTCACCAAGGTATTATGGTCCTTTCATAATACTTAAAAAGGTGGGAGAACTAGCTTACAAGCTCCAACTACCTGCTGGTAGTAAAATACATCCAGTTTTTCATTTAAGTAAGGTAAGGAAAAAGCTGGGTGATTTGGATAATCTAATCTTAAATGATAACATTGAGGAGCTATTAAATGACCAATCTAATCCACATGAACCAGAAAGAATATTAAATGTTCGTAATAGACGAACAAGGAATACTATTTATCAAGAATGTTTGGTTAAGTGGAAAGATTCTTCAAAAGAAAGCTCAACATGGGAGCGAGTAAGTACTTTAAAGAAAAGGTTTCCCAATTTACAATTAGACCTTCCAAGTATCGTTTTCGAGGACGAAACCGATTCCTAAGGGGAAGCAAATGTTATATTTATAAGGTAAATTAAGGGAAACATGCACGAGGCATGACCGTCCGGGGTCTTGGGCGCCCGAACGGGGTTTAGGGGAGCCTAGAATTAAAGAGAGTCCAAGAATAGTAGGACTCACTAAGGTTTGACGGCTGGCAATCGGATCACGATGAGTGTGGCCAGCAATGAACTAGGCAAGGCTAGGAGATGAAACGAATCTCGTGCTCATTTTTGGATTGGACTGCTTTCCTCTAGTCTTCTTCATCTTCTGAGTCTGACAAAACACAACAACACTGATTCAATCTCTAAGACCAACTATGCCGAGAACCGAGCGAGAGTGGGCCGATTAGCTTGCTCCACAAAGTTCCGACGTGGTGGATGACACTTCTGATTACATGGAAGAACCGCTAGGCAAGCTGGCCTCTGAAGAATATAAACTGATCATAGCTTATAGATGAAAGAAGATTGAGGAGCTCGATCGAATGATTGCCCTTCAAGAAAATCTCCTAAATGAAGGTATGCATTAATTTCTCCCTTCAGATTTTGCGCATTAGTCTGATGATGTTGCAGGGCCATCAAGACCTCCATCAGGAATGGGCCCCCCTACTGAAAAACAAGACCGAGAGTATGTTCATTTATTTCATCCACTTCCATCCACTCCGATGCAAGGTACGTTAGATTCATCTTTTGTGCCTTCTTCTTTTACTTCTTCTGCTTTGCAATATTCTAGTAAAAATCACATGGAAGAAAGAGTACAGTTTGTTGACTATGGAAAAGGTCCTCTTGAGGACCAATTCTTGTATGTTAACACACGTCATGGGGATTATAAGAAAAGCCAGGTACCTCTTCTTCTAACCTTCCTTCTTTTCAATCTACTTCACAAAATAAGAATGAATTTGGTGTTCCTTTTTCTTCATTGCATGTTGCATCATGATCTTCACATTTTCATTTCCAATCATTAAATGATAAAAATGAACAAAATGCATCTACACCTCATTTTCAAAACCCACCTATCCTACCACATTCATCCGCTGCTTCTCCACTTCCATTCACACCATTCACTTTTCCATTTCAGACACCTTATGTCGCACCGCACATCACACTGAGGGGTTATGGAAACATAGGTACATCCTTTAGGACCTCATCCTTACCTCTATCGGGTGGTGTTCCACCTACTTCACACACACTTTCGGGATCATTGCAGCCTGGGTATCCCCCCCAGTCTCTACCGAGTGTGGATCAGTTGACTCCACAGTTTGCCTCCATGGCTTTCTCTAGTGGACCTTCTGGTCAAACTATTGTGCCCCAATCTCACTTTAAACAAGGCTTCCGTGTCCCAATGCCTTCACATACACTAGCACCTTATGGAAACATTCATATTCTAGTGCCTCCACCTCAATCAACACTCATTGGACACTCACAACCTACTTCTACCTACCCATCTTTCCCCCCCCCCCCTCCCTCCTTCTTCTTATCAGACACATCCATCTCCACCATCTTACCCTTCACAATCTTATCCCCCACATCCATCTTACCCTACCTACTCGACACCTCATGGTTCTAGCTCGTCTTCTGCCAAGCAGGCATTTAATGACAAGACTCGTTTTAACGGGTCAAACTTTACTACTTGGTCGAACTTGATGAGACGTGTCCTTGACTCCCAAAACCTATGGGATCTTGTACAGGGGTTGGAACCCCAACCCGATCCCGCACTTGTTCCATACGAGATTGTCCGCTCATGGAAGGCTAGGAATGCCTCCGCTATTGTCAAGCTGATGCAGGGCTTAATGCCTGAGTTTCATTCTTAACTTCAGCATTTTGACTTAGTGTCAGAGTAATAGGCACATTTGACTGACCGCTATGCGGCTCGGGATAGGACCCATCGTATTAATCTTGACCATGAGCTTCAGCTTTTCAAAATCCCTAACCAGGATAACTTGAAAGTCAAGTTGGCTGAGTTTCGGCGTCTCCTCGCTGAATTCTCCACTACGAGGACTCCTAAGTCCTCTAACAATCAGGTTACATTGTTCCTAAACAAACTTCCTAGGAAATACTTCAATTTTGTGGAAGGCATAATTTCAAAACCTACCATGCCTACATTCTATGAATTTGAGTGTCAGTTGTTGCATTACGCATGGTTGTTCGATCAGTTTCATATGAATTCCTCTTCAAAGGGGGCCCTTGTTGCTCATTCTCAGAAAGGGCAACAAGGGAAGGGAAAACAAAACCAAACCTTCACTCAAACTCAAAATCAAAATCAAAATCAAAATCAAAATCAAAAGCAAAATCAATCCAAGGAATCACAAGGAAGATCCCAATCTATCAAACCTGAGTGGCAGAATGTACCTAAAAAGAATAGGTATTGCCAACATTGTCAAAAGGCTGGCCATTTTGACGACGAGTGTCAATCAAAGGCAAGAGGCATAGCACCAAAACCTGAGTCTTAGACCCCCGCCCCTCAGTCGAGCAACCCCCTACAGGGGAGGCAGGGTGATGGCAAGGGGCGGTTTAAAGGTCGGACTCACACTACCACCGCACAGCCATCTTAGTCGACAACGTTATTCACTCCAGAGGGCTTGTCTGACTGGTGTGCAGAGGCCCACATCCTGTCCATAGAGACATCAAATGCGAGTCTCATCCATATCTGTGAGTTACCTCCCGCCGTGGTTACCGCAAAGGCCCAATCCACACAACCAAGCACTTCAGCTCCTGTTTAGATTATGGACAGTGGAGCTACACATCACATGACTCCTATCGAGGACATCTTCCGTACCCGAGCCCCTGCAGCCAAGCGGGCCCGCGTAGGAAACAACTCCTCGGTCAAGATTCAGGAACAAGGTTGCATCAGTTTTGCCACTGATAAGGGTCCGGACCTGGCTACACTGGACAATGTATATCATGTCCCTCAGCTTGGGATGAACTTGTTATCTGTTCAACAGCTTTGCCAATTGGGATGAGCGGTTTTCTTTACGGCGACCACAGTCGAGATGCTTGGCTCTCTAACTAGTTTAGTGATTACTCGTGGTAAGGCATAGCCTAATGGCCTATACCACATGATACACTTTCTGACCGAGCCAACAGCCGAGGGCTCCGTGTTCCATAGCTTCCAGGCCTTAGCCATCTCTCGGGAGCCTATGAACAATGAGCATCTTTGGCATTTTCGCTTAGGGCATCTTGGTTATAACTCACTTTATGAGTTGTCACGCCGTGATCTGGTTGAGGGCCTTCCACGCCTGAAGCTCGCTTGAGATGTCTGTAAAGCTTGTCAGCTCGGGAAGCAGCACCGTACCCCATTTCCTCAACAGTCCTCTCATAGAGCTGAGACGCCTCTTAGATTGGTTCATGTTGATCTTTGTGGGCCGACATCCACTGCTGCCTTGAATGGCGCACTCTACTTCTTTTTTATAGTGGATGATCATTCTAGATACTTGTGGGTGTACTTCCTCAAGCATAAATCCGATGCTTTCACATACTTTTCTGCTTGGGTACTGCTAGTTCATAACCAGACTGGTCGTCATGTCGGTTGCATGAGAAGTGATAGCCGTGGTGAGTTTATCTCCCACGAGTTCTCCGAGTTTCTACAGCAACTTGGCATTTCTCACCAGCTCACCTCTACCAACTCCCCTTCTCAGAATGGAGTTATCGAGAGTAGGAACCGGACAGTCATGGAAATGGCACGCTCTATGCTATTCTCAGCAAAGCTTCCTAAGCGCCTCTGGGTCGAGGCTATTAACACTTCGGTATACATCCTTAACCGATGCCCAATTGCGGCTCTTCCTCAGAAGACCAAGTATGAGGCATTCTTTGGCTCTTGGCCTGTTATTTCCCACTTCAGAGTCATCGGGTGTCTTGCGTACAGACACACGCCTGACGACAAGATAGGAAAGCTCACTGCCCGAGCTGATCTTATTTTTGTGAAATATTCCTCTGAGGCGAAAGTCTACCATTTGTTCGATCCTCAGACAAACAAGGTGATCGTTAGGCGGGATGTCGTCTTTGACGAGAGGGATATTGTGCAATCTTCTGCACCGGATTTTGATCCAATTCCTTCTCCCACAGTATCGAAGATCGTGCCTACTAAGCCCGGTCTACTTCTCGCTCCCAACCTTCTCACAGATTCTTCAATTCCTAGGCCCCCTTCGCGAGACCTGTTACCTCGCTGGTACCAACAGAACTTGCGAGATTCGGGGATCCTACCACCAGATTCCACTACGGAGTGACCTAGAAGATCTGCCCGGCTTGCTCCTCAGGCATTGTTTGCGTCGCTGTTTACAGCTGATTACATAGCACATTCTGAGCTGGATACATGGTAGGAGGCTCTTCAACACCCTCAATGGCAAGCGGCCATGGAGAAGGAGCTCGAAAGTATTGACAGAAATGCGACTTAGACATTAGAAGATCGCCCGAGCCACAAGAAAGTCATCGGGACAAAGTGGATTTTTAGGACTAAGCTAAAAGCTGATGGGACTTTAGACAAGTAGAAGGCTCGCCTTGTAATGCAAGGGTTTGGACAAAAGCATGGCATTGATTATAAAGAGACCTTTGCCCCTACTGCACGCTTGACTTTCTTTCGGTTGCTACTCACGCTAGCCGCTCATCACGGTTAGCCTATACATCAAATGGATGTCAAGAGTGCCTTCCTCAATGGTTTTCTCGAGGAGGAGGTCTATGTGGAGCAGCCACCAAGATTTCCTTCTAGCAACCTGGGGAATAAGGTATTCCGCTTGCATAAAGCTCTTTAAGGGCTGAAGCAAGCGCCACAGTGTTGGTTCCATAGAATGGATGAGTTCTTATAGACTCATGGATACCATTCTACCCCTTATGACCAGTACACACTTCAGCTCGTGGACCAGTACACTACAGATCAAACACGGCCAATGGCCACGCCTCTTGATCCTACTGTCCACTTGTCGAAGGATTCCCTAGGACAGCCCTTCGATGACCATACCTATCGTTCTGTTGTAGAAAAACTTATTTGGTTAATTCACACTAGGCCAGATTTAGCTTACTCAGCTAGCATACTCAGTCAGTATTTCACACAACTAGAATGTCACATTGGACTGCATGTCTTCGTGTGTTGCGTTATTTGCGGGATACTTTTTCTTATGGCCTGACATATGGTTCTGGTTTATGTTTGCACGGGTACACTGATTCTGATTGGGCAAGGGATCCTGACACCCGACGTTCCCATAGCGGCTACCTCTTTACCTTGGGCACGGCTCCCATTTCTTGGTCCAGCTGTAAGCAGGAGACAGTAGCGGCTTCCACGGACAAGGTTGAATACTGGGCTCTCTTTGATGGCATCACCGAGGCCATCTATCTGAGGAGTCTACTGTCGACACTTCATTTACCATGTGACTCTCCCATACTTGTCTACTGCGACAACCAGAGTGCCATTGCCCTTGCGGGCAATCCGATCATCAAACCACGGACACAGCATATGGGAGTCCACTTTCACTTTTCCAGAGAGCAAGTTGAGATTAGCACTATTTGCCTAGAGTTTGTGCCTTCATCAGATAATTTTGCAAACATTTTGACCAAAGCGGTCAACCGACCGGTTCTTCAGTACCTCCTACCTAGGATCGGCTTGGATACACCCTCCCCTACTTCTTCAGCTTGACGGGGAGAGGGTGTTTCCCTCTTGCTTCCTCTTCCAGTTTGAGAGACGACGGCTTCTACTCTTGATAGTGACAGTGATGATGCTTACATTTTTTAGACATTACATTCATTTATTCTTTTGTATTGTATTATGGACATTTTTAACTTCATCCCCACTATCAGGATGACATGATTTAAAAGGGCACTTGGACAAGTGAACAATTCCCCTGCAAGGGCACTGTCCAAGTGGCACTGTTGCAAAGCATATTGCATGAGCATGTCATCTTGCATCTCCCTTTGCATTACCCCATACATTGGCATTCCGTTCATGTAAACATGCATCTGTGCGCATTTATCCCTCTTCGGTCTTTTGGAGTGGTTGACTCTAGGATCCACCATATTCATGGCATAACACATGGCAGTTCTCCTAAAAGGCAATTTCCCTACCCTTGCTTGCTTGCTTACTTTGCTTATCTTGCTAAGCCCATCATCATCTTTTTTGCCTCTACATATATTTACCACATGATTGGCACACACACACACTTTTATCATCCTTAGGCACTTATCCTAGTTCGTGTGACAGATTGGCTTGCTAGTTTTGTGAATGACTTGGGTTTAAAACTCTCTTTATCCTTTCCTATCTATCACTTAATCAGCTGCTTCCCCTATATTCCTTATGTATTTTCAAAACACTTTTCCAACCAAAAAAGCCAAAAAAAAACCCCAAAAAGAAAATCAAAACACAACCAACAAAGTCCACTTTATTATCCATCCGTCTTTATAGGACTTAGTAGGCCCTTGGGCAGCCGACGTGCACCCTTGGTCCGATGCCCTGGCCTCTCTGGGGTGATCACTTGGGCTCCCTTGGTAAGATAACCATCGCCTCTATAGTCTTGGTAGGCCATTGGGCAGCCGACGCACTGAAACCGGCCTTTTCACTGGAAAGGGCGGTAGTGTACAACCAAAACACATAAATGCTTTCACCCAATTTACAGTCGTCCACTTTACCCGAACTTAAAGACAGAATCAAGAAGAAAAACAAGAAGCTAAAATGCTCCCATTGCCACACAGACACCCTGTTGGCCCCTGAGTTAGGCGCCCCTTGCGGTATTTCTTTATTTTTAAAAAGAAAGAAAGTACAATGGGCTGTCTTTCACCTATTCTAGGTGAAATTTGGCAACATAGCAGTACAATTACTAACCCAAAACAAGCCGACCAGGAGGGGAAACTCTGCCCAAGTCTGAATCTTCTGGTTGGAGTGCAGAATTGACCATTTCAGCCTGCTGTAATTACTGGTTCAGACATGTTCTGAAACCTGTTTACAACTGATACTGTTCCCTGTACTGTTCAGCCCACTGTAATTACTGGTTCAGCCCTGTTCTGACACCTGTTCTCAGCTCATATTGTTCCCTGCACTGTCCTGCATCATCTAGGCCAAGTGCCCCTCGATTCTGACATCAATTGGGCTCTAAAATAACCTCTGAACAATCCAGAATCAGAACTGATTTAATGCTGTTTCAGACACTTGCTTGGTGAGGTTACCACCCTCGCTTGTTCCTGCTTGTGGGCAGCAAACAACTGCTCCTGTTCCTGGAGAAAAGGCTCTTTCCTCATGCAAAAACAGCATACTCCACAGTTGTACCTGAATCAGAAGAAAGGCCCTTGATTCTGAAGCATAACCATACTGTCAGGGAGAGAAAGAGAGACAGTAGGAAGCAAGCTCAGCCCTCTGTGCATCATAGACAAGGTAGACCAGCTCTCAAGAGCTCTCCATCTGCAGCAATCCATCTCCCCTTTCACAAATGAGCCCCCAACCATCAAAAAAACTGCACGCCAACCCCTCTTTAAAGAGGTAAGTGCACAAATTTGTGCCAAGTGGCAGCACTGGAAGATATTTCCTATTCCAGCCTTCCGGTCTAAAATTCTCCATCCTCGGTGCAGAATTTGACCTCCGCACAGACCAGAAGATTGATCCTCGTGCAAAAACGAAGATAATGACGCGAACAGATTCTGAGGTCCAAAAATAGTAACTCCCTAAATTTTAGGAGTTGCTTCCATTGCATCCCACTAGTCTTCTGACCATCTTTGCAAACTATAGCTACATCCAGATTTGCAATGTAGCTCAATTGAAAGTGAATTTCCACTGATGACCCCACATGGACTAATCTCTTGCAGATTTGTCCATCTTCACTTTGAACTAGTCTCTTCCAGGCTAGTTTTTCAACACACTTGTCCATATACACTTTCACAAGTCTCTTCCAAGCTTGTAAATCTACAGTGCCATCAGTCTCTTCCAGACTTATACTAGACCTTAACTGTCCAGTCTTGACTCACTAGACATTCCTGTCCGATTCACATACTGGCCATGCAACTCAGGCGTTTAGATTTCAAGAGGGATCCTTCCAAAAAGAAAAACCAAATAAAATATGTAATAAAGAAATCAACAAAAAGGTAATAGTTGTCACAATCTTGTGACGCGCACCCTGTCTGATGCCCTGGATACTTTGGGATGGGACACCTTGGGGTAACTCAAAATTTAGGCTCACCTACTTTTCTAGCCCTATTTTGGGCCATCTCCGCCAGTAAGCGATGGAGCCAAACAACCTCCATAGCGGTAGAATATAGGGCCCGATACTCAGCCTCTGTAGAAGAAAGTGCCACAGTAGGCTGCTTCTTGCTGCTCCAAGAGACAGCACCGGATCCAAGGGTGAAAGCATAACCTGTAGTGGATCGTCTCGAATCCACATCACCTGCCCAATTAGAATCACTCCATCCAGAAAGGGTAATCCCATCTCCATACATGATCCCGAAGGATCGAGTCCCCTGTAAATAGCGAAGAACACGCAAGGCTGCCTGCCAGTGATCCTGTGTAGGAGTCTTCATAAAAGAAGACAACAAAGCTACCACAAAAGAGATATCCGACCGAGTGTGAAGTAGCCAGATGAGAGAGCCGACAAGGCACCTGTAACGAGTGGCATCTGTAAGGGGAACTCCATTTGCCAAAAGCTTGGACTCAGGGTCCATGGGGCAAGAAATAGGCCGACACGCGACCATACCAAACTCCGAAAGAAGCTCGGAGACGTACCTGTGCTGCGAGATAAAGATGCCCTGTGCCATCTGATAGATCTCCAATCCTAGAAAGAAGTGAAGGATCCCTAGATCCGTCATGTCAAACTCCTGCTGACGAATGGACCGAGTATGCTCCACCTGCTGAGTGTTGCTTCCTGTAATGATAAGATCATCGACATACAAAATAAGGAAAACAGAAAGAGAATCCACACCCCGTAAATAGAGGTTGGGATCATGAGCGGAGCGCGCAAAGCCACTCTGTAGAAAGAAGCGCTCAATCCTCTGGTACCAAGCACGAGGAGCCTGCTTCAGGCCATAAAGAGCCTTCCACAGTCTGTAGACATGATCCTCCTTCCCCTGCACAAGAAAACCAGGAGGCTACGTAACATAAATCTCCTCCTCAAGGACGCCATTCAGAAAAGCAGACTTGACGTCCATCTGATAAACAGGCCAACGGTGGTGAGCGGCAAGAGCCAAAAGAACTCGAATGGTGGACATCCTAGCTGTAGGAGCAAAAGTCTCGAAGTAGTCCAATCTTGCGCGCTGTGTAAAACCCTTGGCAACAAGCCTAGCCTTATGCTTGTCCAAGGAGCCATCTGCAAGATACTTGGTCTTAAAGACCCATTTTACACCTATCACCTTCCGTTTCTCAGGACGCGGTACAAGCTCCCAAGTATGGTTTTGCTCGATAGAATCGAGCTCGGCCTGCATAGCATGTCTCCAAATATCCTGTGCAAGAGCCTCCTCCACAGTGGAAGGCTTGGAATCCTGAAGAATCTAAGACATAAGAGCATAGTTCACACACAGTGAACTATCCCGCTGGGCCTGTAATTGAGCTGATCGACGTGGACCTGTAGAAGAAGCAGGAAAGTGTGTAACACCTGAATCCTGCATGAGCCGGCGATACCACAAGGGAATCCTAAGAGACTCCTCCTCCCGCGAGGGAGACCGTGTAGTCTCCGGAACCTGCCAAGCACCCATATCGGAGAGGGACTCCCCCTCATCAAATGAAGATAGATCCTCCGCACCTGAAAAAGGTTGTGTATCCCGAGAAGACTCCGAAGGGGAGGTGGAAGAGGTGGAAGAACTCGTAGAAGATTGAGGCACATCCACCAAAGGGGTAACAGAAGCCGGAGGAGGAGGAATGGGGGAGGTGCTAAGGGGTATCTTGGAAGGAAGAGAAGGTAGAGAAGGTGGGGGAAGGTCCGTTGATGTCAAAGAAGCACTTGTAATAGAACCATCAATCGGATCCTCAGAGGCCGAAGCCTCATCAAAGATCACATCCCTGCTCACCTCAACCTTCCGTGTCGTCGGGTCGTAAAGCCGATATCCCTTCGTGGTCGTGCTATAACCCACGAAGATAAGCTTTCTCGACTTAGAGTCGAACTTCGTCTTCCTCTTCTTCTTGTCCACATGGACAAAAGCATCGCACCCAAAGATGCGAAAATGGGACACGGAAGGCTTCTTCCCAAAGAAAGCCTCATAAGGAATCATGTCCTGTAAAGCCGAAGTCGGAGAGCGGTTGCGAATATGCACCGCTGTAGCCACCGCCTCACCCCAAAGGAAATGAGGAAGACTCCTATGCTCCAGCATAGATCGGGCCATCTCTACCATGGTCCGATTCGCACGCTCCACCACACCATTCTCGGATGGTGTGTTCGGATGGGAATACTCCACCCGAATACCATGATCCCTGCAAAACTGAGAGAAAAGGTGAGAAGTTAACTCGCCACCGTGATCAGCTCGCACGCCACGAACTTTGGAAGTTGTTTGGGTCTCCACAAACACCTGCCACTCGCAGAAACAGGAGTACGCCTCGCTCTTGAACTCCATGAAATAAGGCCACACATAACGACTAAAGTCGTCCACAATCAGCATCAAGTACCTGGCCTTCCCAAGGGAGGCCGTGCCCATTGGTCCGCAAAGGTCGGTGTGAACCAATTCAAGCGAAGAAGTAGCCCTCCTAGAAGCAACCTGAGGGTGAGGCTGCCTATGCTGCTTGCCCCTCAAGCAGCTAGGGCACAAAGTGTGAAGAGGAGGGAAATCTGGAAGTCCCTCCACCATCTTCCTCCGAGAAGACCGCCGAAGAGAATCGAGGTTCAAATGACCATACCGAGCATGCCAAAGCAGCCCAAGCTCATGGGAAGTCCTGGCAGCCAAGGCTGTGAGCGTATAAAGCCCACCCTCCTATGTACCCATCCAAAGAGCATCACCTGTAGAAGCATCCTCCACTGTGACTGCATCCTGAGTAAAAATGACTCGGGTACCTAGCTGAGCAAGGCCATGCACAGACAATAGGTTAAAACCCAAATCAGGGACATAGAGAACTTTGGCGGAGGAAGACCGCCTGTTAGAAAACATAGGTAGAGTCCCCATGCCTCGAACAGGAACTGTAGAATTATCACCAATGGTGACAGTACCCCCACGGGAACAAAGATCCTGAAGCCAATCCTGTCGGAAGGTCATATGTAAAGATACTCCACTGTCTACGAGCCAAGGCTTCTCCAGAGTGGTAGAAGCTAGGGCTGTATCCTCCTCAACAAAGACATGCACAAACGCAGACTCTGTCGTGGCTGGGGCCGCCTTCGAGTCCTTCTCCTTGGGCTTCAAATGGGGATACTTCTGCCAACACTTCTCCTCGGGATGAGTGCCCTTCCCACAGTGGGGACATTTGGGCTTCTTCTCCTTCGCATCCTTCTTGTCCTCCTCCTTCTTGTCCTTGGCCTTCTCCTTCTTTTGTTTCTTCTTCTTGCCGCCACCTGTTCCTACCGTAAAAGCCTTGGTGGAGCCACTGGCTCCCACCTCTTTGAGTCGCTCGTCATGCTCCAAGACAAGCGGGGAAAGTTCCTCCTATAGGAGTGTCTCACGGGTCCTCGAGGTGATGAGGCTGGTATAGAAGACATCATAACGGGGTGATGGCAGCTGAGTCAACAGAATCATCGCCATATCCTCAAACGATATCATACGACCAAGAGAGGCTAACTCGCCTCACATGTCCTCCATCTTCGTGATGTGCTCCTTCATGGAAAAAGAATCATCAAGACTGAGCATCCGCAACTTCTTCTCCAAGGAAATCTTGTGGACAAACGTCTTGTGCTAATACAAAGACGCAAGCTTCTTCCACGCTTCCGCCGCGGTCTGTAACCTGTGAACATGTACAAGAGCGGAATCATGTAGACTCATGAAAAGAAAGGAACGGGCTCGAGAGTTGAGCCTATCCCACAAGGCTGCACGGTCCATAGAGGTGCCATCGGACGAATCCACGGGGGGATGGTCGATGGCCGAAGAAACAAGCTCCCAAAGGTCGAATGTATCGAGGATGCATGCCACCTTCCACGACCAGAGGGAGTAGTTGGAACCATCCAACTTATCTTCCTTCGGAAAGGAAGGGAGAATCGGCACCTGAATGGAGGGAATCAAGGAAGGCATCCGCACATCTGAAGCAGTCTTCACGGAAGATATCTTTACGGTAGATGGAACCCTCTGAGATGCATGGACTAAAGAGGGACGAGTGCGAGGAGGCTCCTCCCAACGTCGAAACTCCTGATAATCCCGCCTCCGCTCAGAGGAATGATGAGAAAGGAGCTCATCCTCTGAGTCGTCAAAGCCTGAAAACTGGTAAGACATCTTCCAATCTGCAAAATACCAAAAAACCAAAGAAAACTGTGCCGAGCCGAAGTATGACCAGCAGTATGGTCACCAACCACCAAGACGCAGGCTGTGATAGCCTACAAACACCTGGATCTGCAAAACGCAAAGCTAACTGATGACGATCACCAAAAAAGAAGCCGCCAGCACCAAGACGCAACCAAGAAATGAGTCGCCAGCAGGAAATGTGCCGCCAGGAGTGGTAGCGACCATCAGATCTGCAAAACGCAGCCTGATGATGTGTCGCCCAGCAGAAGGAGGGACAGCCTCATGGAAAACGCAGGGAAAAAGGGTCGCTGGTTGACGTGGCAGCCTCGGAAGAAGGGGTCTACAGCAAACGCAGGAAGAAGGGCCTCCTACAGGGGCCGCCTGGGCAGTTGAAGATGGAATGACAGCAGCAGAAGTGAGGTATCTCTCCACCTGGTTATGTCCTTCGTGCTCTCAGTCAGGCGATGATACCATGTGAGAGTGCGCAACGGAAGAAGAACACGAACACAGAGGAGGGGAGAGAGAAAGCAGGGAATGAAGGAAGAAAGTCTGCACTGACTGAAATGAATGCTGAATACACTGAAATGGACTGATCAGTCCCTGCACGCAGCCCATAGCGTCAGTGAGGGCACCAGAACAGACTGAAAGCAATGGCAGCACCAATGCCGGAGTAGGAGAGGACGGAGAGTGTGCTGAACCTGCAGAAGACAATGCTGGAAATGACTGGGGGACTGCTATATATAGCCCCAGGCCAGAAAACTGGCCGACCTACCAAATCTAGCCGACTTGGCCAGATCTGGCCGACCTGCCCAGAAATCTGGACCGACTGCTCACCAAAAGGCCCAGTGTGGGCTGTGTGACTCTCGGAAGCTGAATGCATACAAAAACAGCAGCTACCAAGGTGACAGAGCTCCTCTGTCTCCTGTCAGACTCTGACACGAGCTCACAACCGGGAGATGACAGACTGAGAATGATAATAGAGCAGGCTAACAGAAGGAGCTAGAGAGTCTTGATCGAAATGAGACTTGGACATTGGTGGATCATCTGAGCCACAAGAAAGTTATCAAAACAAAGTGGATTTGTATGACCAAGCTAAAAGCTAATGGGACTTAGACATTGGTGGATCATCCGAGCCACAAGAAAGTTATCAAAACAAAGTGGATTTTTAGGACCAATCTAAAAACTCATGGGACTTTAGACAAGTACAAGGCTCGCCTTATCATACAAGGGTTTCGACAGAAGCATGACATTGATCATGAAAAGACCTTTGCCCCTACTGCACGCTTGACTTCCTTTCAGTTGCTACTCGCGCTAGCCGCTCACCACGGTTGGCCAATACATCAAATGGATGTCAAGAGTGTCTTCCTGAATGGTTTCTTGGAGGAGGAAGTCTATGTGGAGCAGCCACCGGGCTTTTCTTCAAGGAACCCTAGGGATAAGGTATTCCGCTTGCATAAAGCTCTTTATGGGCTGAAGCAAGCACGCAGTCTTGGTTCCATAGAATGGATGAGTTCTTGCAAACTCACGGATACCATTCTACCCCTTATGACCCAAACTTATATGTTCGATCTACTAAAGAGGGGGTTAGCTATATCCTGCTATATGTTGATGACTTACTCATCACAGGCTTAGATTCTACTGCCATACCAGAAATCAAAACTAAGCTTAAAGCTACATATGAGATGACAGACCTTGGTTTGTTGTCCTATCTCTTGGGGATGGAAGTAGTTCGTTCAAGGGGCTGTATTTTTGTGTCACAGCAAAAGTACACACTTCAGCTCATGGAATAGTACACTCCGGATCAGACACGACCAGTGGCCACGCCTCTAGATTCTACTGTCCACTTGTCGAATGATACCTTAGGACAACCCTTTGATGAACATACCTATTGTTCTGTTGTAGAAAAACTTATTTGGTTAATTCACACTAGGCCACATTAAGCTTATTCAATTAGTATTTCACAGCACCTAGGATGTCACATAGGATTGCATGTCTTCGTGTATTGCATTATTTGCAGTGTACTTATTCTTATGGCCTTACATATGGTTTTGGTTTATGTTTGTAGGGGTACACTAATTCTCATTGCGCAAGAGATCCTGACACCCGACGTTTCCATAGCGGCTAACTCTTTACCTTTGGCATGACTCCCATTTCTTAGTCCAACAGTAAGCAAGAGACGATGGCGGCTTCCACGGTCGAGGCTCAGTACCGAGCTCTCTTCAATGCCACCACCGAGGCCATCTATCTGAGGAGTTTACTGGCGGCGCTTCACTTTCTATGTGACTCCCACAGTTGTCTACTACGACAACCAAAGTGTCATCGCCCTTGCGGGCAATCCGATCATCACACCACGGACACAGCATGTGGGAGTCCACTTCCACTTTTCCAGAGAGCAGATTAAGCTAGGCACTATTCGCCTAATATCTTAACCAAAGCAGTCAACCGGCCGATTCTTCAGTACTTGCTACCCAAGCTTCGCTTGGGTACACCCTCCCCTACTTCTTCAGCTTGACGGGGAGAAGGTCTTCCCTCTTGCTTTCCCTTCTAGTTTGAGAGGGGGTGGCTTCTACTCTTGATGGTGACAGTGATGATGCTTACAATTTTTTAGGCATTACATATGTTTATTCTTTTGTATTGTATTATGGACATTTGTAACTTCATCCGCACTGTCATGATAACATGATTGTAAAAGGGCACTTGGACAAGTGAACAATTTCCCTGCAAGGGCACCGTCCAAGTGGCACCATTGCATAGCATATTGCATGAGTATGATATCTTACATCTCCCTTTGAATTACCCCATGCATTGGCATTCTATTCATGTAAACATACATTTGTGTGCATTTATCTCTTTTCAGTTGTTGGGAGTGGTCAACTCTAGGATCCACCATATTCGTGGCATTGCACATGTCAGTCTCCAAGACAATCTTTCCCTGCTTGCTTGCTTCCTTTGCTTGTTTTGATTGCTTGACATATTTGCTATACACCCACCCACCTTCGTCATTTTCTTCGTTACCGGCATCCAATATTGGCAGGGATAGTATGCTTGACTTGTGAAGGTCTTGGGTCTGCCCATCCCTTATCACTCTCCCGTTTGGGACATAGATACTCAATAGGATAAAAACTGATTTGAAACCCTCACTTAATGCTTAATCTATCAAACCTAAAAATCCCTCAAACCAAAAAAAAAAAGTCCATAGCTGATTCCATCCGCCTTTGTAGGGCTTGGTAGGCCACTTGGCAACCGACGTGCACCCTTTGTCCGATGCCTTGTCCTCTCTAGGATGATTACTTGAGCCCCTTTGGTAAGATAATCATTGCCTCTGTAGCCTTAGTAGGCCACTGAGTAACCAACGCACACCCTTTGTCCAATGCTCTGGCTACTTTGGGATGGGACGCCTTGGGGTAAAAGATAAACAAAGCAAGGGCTTAGTTGGCCTCTATTCTCATGGCACCGTTGTTGGACCTAAGAGGGGAGGGGGTATTGAGCTAAAAATGCATTACTTTACTTAAACAAACCTAAAACATGCTTAATTAATGAAGAACTCTTGTTTATTTCATAGAAACGCGATCCTAGAGAGTTTTTGTGTCCTACATGCACAAACCCTTTTGGGAGGGCCCAAACTTTCTATAAATAGGTATGCTATCCTCCATTCAGTCCTAATCTCGTTTTTGCAGATTTCACGTGTTTCAGCTTACTGCCCACACCCCGTTCGCGGAGGACAGTCTCAACCAAAGCTGTCCATTACTATCTACATCAGTTGGCGCCTGATTTCCAGCCCTCTTCTCGCAATTTGGAGCCGATCCCAGCCAAGTAACTGTTGTTCCTACACAAATCTGCTGTCGTATTGCCTGCCATGTCATCTGCAACCTGTGTTTGGCAGTTTTCTCTCGGCTCCAATTGTCACCCAGCTTCTACAGGCTGTCGCCAGACTCTCCAGCCTATGTTTGGTAGTTTTCTCTCTCCTGCAGGCTGTCCTGCCTGCGTTTTTAGTTTTTCTCTCCTCACTACTGTCTGCATCAGATCCAACTTCATTGCTGCGTTTGTTGGTATTCAACATCCAAAGGCTGCCTTGCTACGATTCAGGATCCGTTCAAAGTACAATACACTCTCCAGCTCATTACCCCTGCCCTGATCCTTGAGATACAGGAGTTTGAGGTTCAGTATTCATTCACTGCATAGTGTGTTTACTGCATAAGCATCATATATTCAGTAGTCATATCACTTCATTCATTCACTGTGTTCATTGTCTCTAAGTTACCCTAACCCTAACTGTGTTCTTTTATCAGTCTATGCTTTGTCATACGATTTCTGTTTATGTTTCTGTGTTAGGGTATTTCTTTACATCCTTGACATCGACCTCCCTTTCATATTGTACCTCTCCTTTACATTGCGTGATCACATTATCTTTGTAAAAGAGTGCTATCCGAAGGTTGCCTTGCTGTGATTCGGGATCCTTTCAAAGTACGACACTCTCTCGCTCATTACCCCTGCCCTGATCCTTGAGACACAGGAGTTCAAGGTTCAGTATTCATTCACTGCATAATGTTTTTATTGCATGAGCATCGTATATTCAGTAGTCATATCACTTCATTCATTCACTGTTTTCATTATCTCTCAGTTACCCTAACCCTAACTGTGTTCTTTTATCAGTCTGCGCTTTGTCATACGATTCCTGTTTATGTTTCTATGTTAGGGTATTTCTTTACATCCTTGACATCGACCCCCCTTCCTTATTGTACCTCTCCTTTACATTGCGTGATCACATTATCTTTGTAAAAGGGTGCTTGGGCAAGTGAACAATTTTTCCACAAGGAACACTATCCAAGTGGCACCTCGCTACATGTACATTCTCATCATGTAGCATTATTTTTTATATCTCATTGTGTAGAGCACCCCTGAGCAGATCCTAAGTTGTTTTCATCGATGATTCTTCTACCACCTTACCACCACACCTATATACTTCTTCATCCTTTTATTCAACATCAATACCCATGAGTGGTCGTGATAGCTCATCTATTTTATGATATGTTGAATCTAAAATTTTGTGATATATTAAATCTAATTATCCCTTTTCCTTCTCCCCTAGGACACAGTTACTTGACAAGCCACAAACCATATCTTTTCCTAAAAAAGGGGAAAAAAACAAGTTCAATGTGATTTCATCTACCTTTGCAAGTCCTTGTAGGCTACTTTTCCTTCTCCCCTGGGACACAGTTACTTGACAAGCCACAAACCATATCTTTTCCTAAAAAAGGGGAAAAAAACAAGTTCAATGTGATTTCATCTACCTTTGCAAGTCCTTGTAGGCTACTAGGTAGCAAATGAGCACTCTTTGTCCGATGCCTTGGCCTCTCTAGGATGATCGCTTGGGCTCCCATGGTAAGATAACCATTAATCTATAGCCTTGGTAGACTACTAGGCAACTACTAACATGTACCCTTTGTCTGACGCCTTGGATTTTGGGGTGGGACACCTCGGGGTTTAAAAAATGGGCTTGAGCTATTCTTCCAATCCCTTCACGCCTTGGATTTTGGGGTGGGACACCTCGGGGTTTAAAAAATGGGCTTGAGCTATTCTTCCAATCCCTTCTTGGTTCTAGTTTTGGGCATAAGGGGGGGAGTGTTGCGCTAAAAATGCAACAAACTGATTAGATCTTTAAAACACCTCCAAAAACATGTACATTACTAAAAATTTCATTAACTAGTGTGCAATCCTAGAGAATTTTTGTCTCTTAAGCAAAACCCTAACTTGGGAGGATCCTCCTGCATCTATAAATAGATAGATTGCCCACCATTCAACCCATCCTTGTTTTGCAAGTTACATCAATCCTTGCTCTCTTTGCTGTTGTTGGCGTCCTATTTCCAACCTGTAGCCCATCACCATTTGTTGTCCAGCCATCATCGACTGCAGCCCCTCCACCTAGTGCCTTTCCACAACCATTGCCAACAGTTTCTAGTTTCTGGTGACTGCATTTACTGGCCCAGAACTGCTGCATTTGATGTCCCAACTGGCCAGCTGCTGATCAATATTATCATCTGCTTCAGCCAGCTTGCGTTTACAATAGTGCAAGCCCATACACCCTCCTCTGACCCTTCTCAGCTGGTGCCCTGCTGTTTAAATCCTTGGTGAACTGTTTCCAACCTTGTTCGTGTGGTACACTGCTGCGTTTACCAGACTTCAGCCTCCAAACTACTGCTTTTTGGCAACCAGCCTGCTGCCCTTCCACATTCAGCACTCTTTCAACTCCATCTGGTGGTTACAACACTCAAGGTCCATCTCGGGTGGACATTACATTCCGACTAGAACCATTGCTCTGCCTTTGAGCATTTTGTACACTCTTTCCTGTTTGTGTTTTAATGTGTTGTGTTTAGGGTTTTGTGTTATTGTCTGAGTTATTGGGTTTCAGTCACATTCATACATTCTGTGTTTTCTCAATGCAAACCTTAGCTTATCTTCACATATGGTGCTTACCTTTCACACGGATTAAAGAGTGTATTCAGTGTTTGATATACTTGATTCTCTTTGAAACATATTAAAGAAATACAATAAGGGCACAAAAGTCTTTGGGCCAATGTGATGTTGGTGTCTTGGTGAATTTCTGCAATTCTGCAGAGGTAATCAAGCTTCCTCTATGTTGTGGCATTCTAATTTAAGTGGTAAATTAAACGTGACAATAAATGCATCTACTCCCTTTATTTACAAAAGGCCAGTTTCACCTCCTACCCTTGGAATTTGGTGAGAGTTGCTGTTTCTTGCAACTCCCACAGTGTTTTCTCTTGTGGAGGGTTTGCTCAAGTATGAATCCTCAAGAATCTTCTGCTGCAGCTCACTACCTTCCAAAATGCTGGTTTCATCATCCCCTACAAGGCTCTCATGATATCTTCTAGTTTCACAAAAGTCTAAGCTCTAGCCATTTTTATGCTCTAGGATTTTGAGATAGACCCAACCCATTGTGGACAACACCTCTTGTGCTTTTGCCCGTCATAAGATTTGTGCACTTTTGCCAACTCCCACAATCAGATTTAAAAATTACTCACTAGACATTGAGTTGATCAAAGATTGAAAGTTGCAAAACATAGCACCGCATGTTTGTAAACCCCAGTTGGAATCTTAAACAGAAAATTGTGGAGCTTTCACATGGCCTGTATAGAAGTAGTTATCCACTTAAGTCACGTAAGTGAAACAATCATAAAAACATTGGACCATTTTCTACATTAACAACTCACAGGCCTGGCCTCATATTTTAGACCTCGTTCCATTTGCCAACTCCATTTGTCTCAGTAATGTGTATTGAAAATTTATTCTTGTATGATAAGCAGTCATCAGCCATCACTATCCATGAGTAGGCCCACATAGATAAGATCAGCACAGTTCTAGGACCAAAAGTCAACCCCAGGAGACCAGTCAACCAGGCACCCAGTGCCACCCATTAAACCATCAATTGGGCCTCATTCAACAAGGCACCTGCCTATGAAATATGCAGCCTGTGTGCTTACCATTTTTCAGTTTAATGCCAAGCAGATACGAGAAAAGCACGCTTGAACATAAACCACCTAGCTTTTCTGTCCACAGAACAAGATCACGTTTAACTTTAGCTGTTCAGAACATGATACGCCTGAAAGGAGTAAGGATGGTATCAATTCACCACACCTGATGCATCTATGATGGGTGCGGGGACATAGTTTGATGCCTCCTCTTCTTCCATGTCAAACAGGCTTCCATTCTCAAACAGAGATGTTGATAAACCTAAGAATCCAATTGCTTATCAGAATTCTTGGACAAAACACCAAAAACCTTGTACAGGAGCTTCATCACTAGTGTAACTAATTAGACTCTGTGAAGATGATGCCAGACCTAGAACACAACACTTAAAACCATGGAATTTTTTAGTAAACCATCTAACAGCAAACAGCAAATTCTGTTTTTCTTTTTTCCTTTTTTTTAAGATGGAGTGACCTAAAAACTGGCATACATACAACTGTCCTTGGAAACACAAAGAAAAATGACCAATGTATTACTAGCACTTTTGTATTGGACAGGAAGAGGTGATCTATAAGTATTTTATTTCTACCATCTAATTGGGAATTCTCAAAAACCAACATTGCCTCCTAATGTATGAATGGTATAGTAGCTGAGTTCATGCCCATTAAAATAAGTGTTGCTGCCTAGATTGGATTGCCAGCTACAACAATGGCATGAAACCATGCCATACATTTTGTCATGTTATGCCACCACCTAGGAAGACAAGGCAAGTCAGAGGTGAAGGCATGATTGCACCCCATGCCTTATCCTCGATGTTCACACAACTGTTGTATTTATGATGTAATTATTTATCCTGGATTTTCATACAATCATTGTCTTCTGCATGCTCATACAACGATTGGATGTTCACAAGACCATTGTATTTATGATGTACTCGGTTGCTCTTCGTTGGGCCTTCTTTGTACTTTGCTATAACCTTAGGAATATTCCTGAGCTGTGATTGATAGAATTCTCTTGTCTCGGGAAAAAAGACAAATCTGTACTGACCTAACATCTTTTGGGAACCATTTGTCCCATCAGAATCTTGTTTGGAATCAAGTACATAGTCCGAGAGAGTTTCCCACAAGTCACTTTGAGAGCCTCCTGTTGCGTGCACCTTAATTCCACTTTTCCTTTTCTTGTCGATCACAAGAGCGAATGCATTGATGCAGCTCAACATATGAACGCTGTCAATGCCCATCCTGGTTGCCCTAAATACTTGTGATATGCAGGAGAATGCGCAGGGAGGAGGACGAGCGTAACCAAGATCATCCTGAGCTTCGAGCTTGCCTGCAGAGTAGTGGCACGGCCCTGCCAACGCGACTTCCATCGCTCCACGTTCCCCTGTCATTTCAGCAGCTAAAGTTTTTATGTCTTCCAATTTTTAGACTGCTAAGCCTTGTGCAGTAATGAGTTTGGCAAGTTTTTATTTTGAAAATATTCAAATATCAGATTATTTTTATTTTTATTTTTATGCTTAAACTAGCGTTAAAATATCAAATAATTCTTTAAACTAGTAAGGCACGTGCACTCGGGAGTTTGGCAATTTTTTATTTTGGAAATATCAAATATCAAATAATTTGTTTATTTTTAAACGAGCTTTAAAAATATCGAGTGATTTTTTAGACCTTTTATACATGGGCAATCAAGAGCTTGGCAATTTTTCATTTTGGAATGTGATCACAAATATTTCCTCAGTGTTCACTTTTCAATCTTCTTCTTGAAGACAAGCGTCTCACCTAAATTTTACTTGTTTTTAGATGTGTACTAGTTGTTGCAAGTAGGTTGACATGTGCAACCATGTTTAGGTAGTGGTATTGTGTTTGTTTTTAATCCAAGTGCTTGATTTTGAGGAACGTGGAGTGTGCTTTTCTTTTTGTTGCTCGAAAATCAAAGTTGAATATGCAGTATATTAAAAGAGAACACATCAACAATTCTAGTTTTTCTTAAATTAAGCTCAGTGTCAATAGTTTAAGTAAATGATGCATCATTCCAAGACACCAAAGGATTGTTGAGAATCATCGTCAGTCTAAATGGAGAATCCTTTTTGTATAATTTGGCAATAGTGTTCCGATCTTTATTTGCATGAAATGATCCACATTTTGTTATTACAATGTCAACCATCTCTTGGTTGGATGCAAGGATGAAGATTGTGCTTGATAGCGCCATTGGAACTTGCATTCATTCCATACAATTAATCACTTGTTTGTGAGACTATGGTATGATGCTACGTTGTGACAACTCAACAAGTTACGCATATTGTCAATATGCCGTGCTACTTGTATGTTCAATTGCACAATATTATTTAAATCATATTAACTTGTGGCACATGGTTTTAGTGATTTTTTTGGAAGCCATAGTTTTTCTTTTCCTAGAAGATCTTAATGAGGCCTTGTAATTTTGCATTTGCATGAAATGCATTGTTGTTGTGTATTTTATTAATATATCAAGGTATATTTTTTCATGAAACAATACCATTCTATGTATGAATATTGTTTTACATATTAATATCTATGTTTGAGAAAACTATACTAATTTTTAACCATATCTAAGTAAAATAAAGTGTCTCTTTCTGCCTATGTATTAGATGAATATTAGATGAAGAACACTCACAAATTTTGGAGCTAATGGATTTAGCTAGAAACTTCTTGTACAAGGTGAGACATTGTGTTGATGGATAGCACCTTGCAAAACATAAAACCAAAATCAGAAAGTTGCTTGGTCAAAATCTAAGACATGGATCCTCGTGACTTTTACATTTCACTTTTTATTTTGGTTAATGCTTATAACTTCATAAAAGCACAGCCATAACACAAAAGCACATAAACATGTAGCATGTAGAAGAGCTAACATAGATCTCTTAATTATTTTATAATTATAAGGGGAAGTGTCATTCCCAATCTTTTGAAAAGATCTGCACTTTTTTTTAATTTTCTTTACTATTGATTATGAGAACAAGAAAAATAGAGCTAATCAATAACATACTTATAATCATCGATGATTAATTGACTATAACAAAGATGGCTAAACTAATTGTGATAATAACAAAACAAATTACTAACTAACTAAAACTAAATTGAACTAATCACCAATTACTGAACTAAACTAATGGGTATATAATTGTAAACTAACAATAAACTAATAAATAATTTAAACTAGTTTTTAATTAAACTAATTTGTAATTAAAACTATATAGCTATAAACTATTAGCTATAAATATAAACTAAAACTAGACCAATCACTACCTAACTAAAACTAAACTAAACTAATTGCCAATTATTGAACGAAACTAAGGAGTATATAGCTATAAACTAATAAATAAATTAAACTAATCTTGAATTAAGCAAATCCCTAATCAAAACTATATAATTATTAACTATAAATATAAACAAATAGCTAATTAATAATTTTTAGCTAACTAAAACTAAACTAATCACTAGTTACACTAAATTAACTAACAAGATTGTTAATTAAAACTATATAACTCTATGTAACTAATTAAAACCAATCAATTGCCAAAACTAATATAAACTAATAATTAATTAATGATCACTAAGTGACTAAAACTAAACTAAGCACTAATCACACTAAATTAAACTATCAAAAATTTTAATTAAAAGTATATAACTAAACATCACTACTTAAAGCTATCAATCACTAAAACTAATCAATTACTGAGACTAATCAAATGCACTAATCAATTTCTAAAACTAAATAAGTAATTAAAATTTAAACTAATTGATAACAATCATTAACTACTACACAACGATAAAACTAACTAATTGCTAATATGAACCAACCAATGCTAACAACAAATAACTATAACTAGTGAACAACAATAAAAGTTCATTCAATCACTAAAAATTATAATTAATTAACTTAATTAGTCGATCAATGCTAACAACAACACTATCTAATTACCGACGATAACTAATTAACAATGAATAACATTTCTACTCACTAACTTGCTAACCAAAATTAATGACAAAGGCACAAAGGAAGATGACTAATGGGAATGGCACAAAGGATGTACCCTAAAGTAGTTTGAATTCCCAACTCTTATGAGCATTGATGCATCATGTGAAAATGTGAATGTTGATGTTGATGCACAACATTTCGGCACCTTGCCTTTGCTTTATAGTATTTTATGTACTAAAAAACACAAAGTGTAAAGCAACAATGTCAAAGGAAGAAAAATAATAAAAAATAAGAATAACAAACAACAAAACAATGGAAAAAATGGAGAAAGTGATTTTATCTCAAAAAAAGGAGAGGAAATACAAATCAAAATCAATATGTATCTACTCGTGCAAAAAGCACTTTCCATCAAATGGAATGAAGAATTTTAGGTATGTTTCTTAGTGGAGATTAGTGTTATCCTCTTTATGAATAATGCCTTGTAGAATAAAAAACAGTCATGTCAAAAAGTTGTTTAGAACCCCAAAAGGTATTACCTTTGTCATTATAATGTATTTTTATATAACAATTACATAAATACAAATAGAAAACCATATTACTTAAATAGCAAGATGAAGAGTTGGCACAAGTCTCCTTAAATTTTCATAATTATAAGGGACATGGTCATTTTTCCATATGATAGAGGTATATCTTATTCTATTATATTTTGTATCGGAAGGAAATGTGGCTTTATGTAAGTTGAAAATTTGGAGTTTCTAAAAGTGCATCCAACCTTGAGATAGGACTAAGGTTGTGAAGACAATATTCATTATTTGGCTATCACTACCCTATGAATATAACAACGAACCAACATGTCATTCAACATGCACGAGGAATGAAATTTGATTAACATTACAAAGATCAAAGTTAGGCAAAAACAATGTTGAACATGGAAAAACACACAAACATGGAGAAACAGTCATTGGCTTGAATCCCAAATTATCACAAAGAAAAAGGCAAGCAAAAATCTAAGAGTGAGAATAAATATTGATCTATAGAGTTGAATTATTCTCTAGTCAATAGTTTAATTGAGGTCGACCTTTGTCACATAAAACTACCAACTATAAGAGCAACAAAACTAGAATGTACCTTGGATTAGTAGCAAATATACCAAGATTATGCTAATTTGAGACACAAAGTACAATAGCCCAAACCAAGTAGAACATCGCTTATAATTTGGTTTTTTGCATATTTACCCCAATATATATAAGACATAACTTCATGGCTTTGGCACTTATCATGCAATTTTTATTTATAGTCGTGATCATGTAAATCTCCTATTGAGCTCTTCTTTCTTTTTTGTAATATGAATATTAATATTATTGATAATTTATACATCTATCTCCCAAAGTGGACAATGATGAAATATTAGACTAGCTTTCTTAAAAGCATATGTATTGGCTTAACAACCTTATCTTTAATAACCATTCTTTTTAATAGCACTTGGGTCATCTCAAAGATCTCCCTATACAAGATGATAATAACCCCTTTGGCAAACTCAACTCTCCATGGACAACATTTCTGAATGTTCATATCATAAGTACTCTCAAAATGGACCAAACTCTCTCTAACACCTCATTCATATTGCCTCTATCGCCTAGCAACATCTATTTCTAGTAAACATTGCTATGAAGATTGATCCTTTTCATCACACTCTTGATTTTATTCCATAAATCATGTGCTTCTATGTACTTCCAAAATAGGTGCTTTGCATCCTCCTCCTCCCTTCCACATAGGGTGCAGAGGGGAGACACATTCCTAAATTTACAAATGTGATCTTTCTTGGCTAGTTTCTTGGCAACCACCCTCCATAATAAGACATTCAACCTATAAGATGGGTAGCATACAAGGCCTTCTTAAGTAATTTTTTCCATGTGAGCATAGTTACCCTAGGATCCTCTTTCTTCCAAGATTCTCCAACTACAAGATACCACCGAGCATTAGGTTCTCTAAAATTGTTCCTCTATTTCACGGCATTGGCTAGTTTCCCTACAACATTCATCCAATACTTGACAGAGTTCATCAATTCACGAGTTTTGGAAGAGGGCGATTTAACCTTCATATTTGAGAGGACCGATTGTAACTAGCCACGTTCCTCATTCGTCAACTCAAGACAATTAGTGATTCAATCAATAGACCATAATTTCCCTTCAACAAAATCCTTGATGTCTATCTAGTACCTTAGACCTTTGAAGAATAGTCTATGAGAGATCATTACATTTTCATCCATTGGGGTATATTCTGTTTTGTATGCATCACCACTCTATGCATCAGCCCATTTCAATTTGATAGTCACCTTCTTCCATGCTTTGGCTGAGTAGCTTGTAACTCTTTAATTTTTATGTTTGTTGTTGCACTGAATATAAGATCTTACCACCAAATACCTTAGCTTGTTCAATCCAGCTAGCTAGCATGATAGACCAAGGAAAATTCAACTAGCTTGTTCAATCCAACTAGCTAGCATGATGGATCTCAAACATTCTCTTTAGATAGGAAAATTCTAGTTTAACGGATTTCTTATCTAATAGTCTAAGTCCCAAGCCCCCTTCACTTATAAGGGAGGTAAATTGTTCCCATGCAACAACAGCCCATGAGTTGGACTGTCCAAAGCTCCAAAGACACCTCCTAAATAACATTTCAATCTTATTCCACTATTAGCTATTGAATGGGAAACAATTTGCAACAAATGCAATAATAGATGATAGGATACTCTTGAGGAGCACTAATCAATGAGCTAGACCAATAGATAATTCCATCCTTTTTCTAATTTGAAGTGGCATCTTGTCCATGAACTAGTGAAAGCATTGGAAATCCTAGGTATTCGATCACCTTCCCTTTGTCAACCTCATTGAAACCAAATGTACCAACCCAATCAAGGCTCTCATTCCAAGAGAGAAAGAGGAGTTCAATTTTAGGCTTGCTTATCTTAGACCCTGACAAAGTGGCAAACTCATCATAGAGCTCCTCTTCTACCTACATATGCATGCCTCAAATTGCTCTCCTTTAGAGGTATCTCTTGATCATGCACGACGTGCACACAACATGTATTTCATATTTGTCAGTCACATGATTCACTGATGCAAAACCTTTGTTTCTTATACTTAGAGCTTGCTTCCTCAAATATATCAAATGATAACAATGACACCATGATGTAGTCTATTTTGGTATTCCTCTATAGCTTCAAGGTATATATTTTTTCTAGTCTGACTATTTATGTCATTTTCATTACCACTCCCTCTATAGTCCAGGATAGTAGGTAAGCCATGAAGTTGATGCCTTGCCTAATTTTTAAATCCCCTTATCTCCCTTCTTCATTAGAGCTCTCTCCTTATGTCTCTACATGTAAAAGACCTAGTTACTTAGACTTAAGAAAACATATGAACAAGTAATATGAACAAGCCATGATAAAAGCAACCATATCTATAATCTCTAATTTTATAGAAGGTAAACATGTAACAAGTAGCAAGGGGCACAACCCTTGCAATGGTGGTGCAAGGTACACATCCCTTACAATGGTGGGAGGTCTAAGTGAAGGAATCCTCAACAAGATGATTTGATTTTAGTGGCAAAAAGATAATGGCCATGTAGCTTCCACAACTTTATATACTTCCCCCTCTCTAACACTAAGTCCTAAGCTTTATTACAAGGCTACTCGACCTAAAGAATCTTTGTCCTCAAAGCTTGCAATGAAATTTATAAGGAGTATACAAAGAGCTTGGAAGGAAGTAGATTCATACAAATAGAGAAATCCATACGCTGAAGAAGATTCCATATGAAACATAATCCTAAAGAAAGTGAAACTGATACAAGTGCTAAAATTATCCAAATAAGGTAATTAGTATGATATTTGGCATAACTTTGTGTAGACATATCCAAATCCATCAAATGATGTGTCATTGGAAAATAAACACCAAGTAAAAGCTACACCATCTATAAATGTTCTATTTTGACCAAGTTAGGCCAATTAAGTTCATTGTAGATATTTAATACATTAAGCTATTTTGTTTTCAAAGATTCACTGTTCTTCATGCAAAAGCCATGGAAAAGAGTCAAGATAAGAGAATGGCTACCAAGTAGACTCTTCAAGAGGCAAACCCCATCATTTAATAAGAGATTCCAAAAAATTTTGATTCCTCAAAACTTTCTCTCTTTTACCAACAACTTTTTTCAGCTCATAAATGGTAAGATCTTCTTCATTCATGGAAGATAACTATTTCAAAATTGTAATGGTTGGACCCACATACTTCTTTAATTGAAAGACATGAAAGACATCGTGAATGCATATAGAAGAAGGCAATTCAAGCTAGTAAGCAAGCTTGCCCACTCACTTGAGGATTTCATAAGGAATCGATGAGCAAGCTTACTGTTGCCTTTTTTCAAAGAAGCATAGTTACACTTGGAAACTTTGAGAAATACCCAATCTCTCTTATCAAATTCCGATGGCCTACTTTTCTCATCAGCATACGCATTCATGATTTCTTGAGCTTTATAAATCTTTTTATTTCATTGACTCATCAAAGCTTACATCTTCTCAAGTTTGGCCTTATCTTGCAGGTTAACATCATCATGGAAAAGAGTGAAAGGAATTTATACTTTGTACCCATAGAGCACTTCAAACAGAGGCATGGGAATACTCATATAGTGAGTGTTGTTGTAATGAAATTCAACCAAATGCAACCATTGATTCCAAGAAGTTTGAGTATCATGTCAAAAATGGTGAATATAAGCTTCCAACCATTTATTGATGCGCTCCATTTGTCCATCCATTTGGGGGTGATAGCTCATACTAGGAGTCAACTTAGTGCCTATAGAATAAAAGAGACTTTGCGAAAATTGCCCATAAATTTATTATCATAATTGGATACTATCTTTAGTGGCATTCCATGAAGCTTGAACACATTACCCATAAATTAATTAACCACTTTGTTTCATTGTTAGACTTTAGTAGGGATGAAATGGACAAATTTTATCAATCGATCAACAACTACATAAATGATATTCCAACCATGCTTCATTGTTGACAATCTTGTGATGAAATCCATGGCAATATTAGTCCATTTGCCTTGAGAAATAGGTAATGGCTGAAGTAATCCTCCGAGTAGAAGTGTGGAGTCTTTATCTTGTTGACATGGTAGATATTGCATGACATAATTCTTGACATCCCATCAAATACCTTTTGAATAAAAACTTGTATGGATAGTTTCAAATGTCTTAAAGAACCCATGGTGACCCACCAAAGGTAAAAAATGCACTTTTTGCAAAATGTGATGCTTGAAAGATATCTCAGGCATTAAATAAACCCGACCTTTATACCACAATAGTCCATTATGCCATGTAAAATTTAGATACTTTTCACCTCTTTATTGTTAAAATGCTTTCATCATTTTCATCAAGCAAGTATTCTTCTTGTATATCATGAATCTACTCTTTGTACAAAGTAGAAATGGAAGAAAGTGAACATGTCCATATTCTTGACAAAGCATCGGCCACAACATTGTCTTTACTTGCTATGTAGGAGATATCAAAGTCATAGCCTTGAAGTGTAGACAACCATCGTATTTTTTTAAGGGATAAAGTGGAATAAGATAGAAAATATTTCAGCACTCTATTATTGCTCTTGACCTTAAAATGGCTGCCATAGATGTGCTAATGCCACTTTTTGATTCCATGAGGAATGGATAACATTTCTTGCTCATAAATATGGAGTTGGCATTCCTTTTTATCTAATTTTTTGCTCTCAAAAGCAATTACTCCATTATCTTGATCTAAAATAGCCCCAATACCTCTCCCACTAGCATCCACACATATAGTGAATTCTTTAGAGAAATCTAAACACACTATAATGGGTGCTGAAAGTAACATAGACTTCAATTCATTGAAGCTTTTGTCTATTATGGAGTCTCAAAAGAAATATTCTTTCTTTAGGCGATCAATCAATGGAGTTGAAATATGAGTATAATTCTTAATAAAATACTGATAGAAAGAAGATAATCCAAGGAAACCTCTCAAAGATGTAGAATTCATAGGGGTAGGCTAAATCTTGACACATTGCACCTTCTTTGGGTCCACTTTGATTCCACTCTCACTAATAATGTGGCCCAAATATTCCATCTTGTCTTGCATAAAAGAACACTCAGATTCTTTGGCAAAGAGTTTGTCCTTCATCAATGTATCAAACACCTCCCTAACATGCTATAAATGCTCTTCCCTAGATTTACTATATATGAGGATATAATTAAAAAAGACAAGAATTGTCTTGAAGAAGAATGGCTATAAAATCTTATTCATGAGAGTTTGAAAAGTGGCTAGAGCATTGGATAGACCAAAAGGCACAACGAGAAACTAATACAAGTCCCTCTTACTTCTAAATGTGGTCTTGTACTCATTCCCTTCTTTCATGCAATCTGATGGTATCTTGAATATAGATCAAACTTTGTAAATACCTTGGCATCCTTGAGTTCATCCAAAAGATTGTCAAAGCAAGGAATATGATGCTTGTTTTCTATAGTAGAATTATTCAGCTCTTTGTAATCAATGCACATGCAAAATGTTCCATCTTTTTTCTTCACTAAAAGTACCGAAGAGACAAAAGGTGATTGACTAGGCTATATCAAACCCATTTGTAGCAACTTTTTAACCTAACTTTCCACCTCTTCACACTCAAATTTTGACAATTTGTAAGGAGGTTTATTTACAAGCTTACTATCAGGAACCAAGTCAATCAGGTGATCAACCTCTCTCTTGGGTGGCAATGAAGATGGGGCTAAAATATGTCTTTGGATTCCTCCAACAATTTACTCAATCGTGATTTCTTCTTCTTTTGAGTAGAGATTAATCTTCATTCTCTTTAGAAAGAAGAATGGAAAAATACACAAGACTCAGAATTGATTTCTCTCTTTAATTTCTTCATGGGAATGAGCTTCGTATGCTTGGGATCCACTCCATGCAAGGTAATTGGCTGTCCATTCCAAGGAAAATGGCATTCGAATCCATAGTAAATCTACCCATTATTTTCAACCAATCACATCCAAGTACTATGTCAATGGGTCCAAGGCTACCAAATCAACTTGTATAACACACGACTTTTCATCAAAGTTACACTAACTCTTTCAAGATTTACTCCTTTGATGGCCTCACTTTCATCTAATTTTATGACAAACTATAGTTTGCCATTATATTTCTCAATAAACATATTGTAGTACATTACCATTGTTATTTTCACCCTGTATAAATCTAGAAAATAATTGTTGATGAGTTTGGTAAACTTCACCTCACATGGATTTTTGGTCCTAACCTTTAGTGTTTCCACACCTTGAATATACATGGGATCTCCTATCAACTCCAAAACCTTTGCATTAAGTTGCCATCAAGCCTCTATGAACTTTGAAGGTCAAGGAAGAGGCATGATTTTATTTCTCTTTAACACGTGACCAAACCTAGCCTTCACACCCTTGAATATTTTTAAGTAAGTCGTACTAATATTGGCCTTGTCACAAATGGATTGTGCATCCACAATTGAGAACTTGTTTGACACATCTTTCAATACGGACTAAATTATCCTCTCCTTCATAGTCTTGAACTTTGGATTGCTCAAAGCATTTTTCAAAGTACTCACTTTAAGTAATATTCTAATAGATAATCCAAGCTCACCCTCACCTAGGTTTTCAATTTCAGTTTATCTTAAGGGTATATCTGTGGTGAGTTTGAATGCAAACTTGTTCTACTAATTTTAGACAAGAGCTTTGGTACCAATTAAGCCTCTTTTCTACTTACATTTCAAAAAATAACATTATGGTACTAGTTAGTTTGGTGGGTTCATCCATTTTGCCTTTGAGGGTGTCTCTTGTCACACTTACTTCATACATCTATGCTCAAATCCTAGATAAGGATATAATAGGGGTGTAGCATGCACTAACAATAATAATGGTAAAAATTCACATCTATACGGTGCTAATGGACATTGGTTATCATGACCAAAACACTTAAAAGCCAACTTTACTATCTAGGCCTCCCATAATGCGCTTGGTTGAGGAGGTCAAGAAGTTAGGATCCATTCTCCCTACGACTGGTCATCAGGAAATTCCAATTTTGATATTACTAATGAAACTTGGTCATGGTATGTTTGAACCTATAAAATTCGAGGCTTATGCCACACTCTACTATGTCAAATTACACATACTGTTCAAGCCATCTTCCCATCCCTCTTATTAGCTTAGTGACCATATTTTAACACTAGGTATAGTTGAGATTGAGCTATGTGCTATCTCAAACCAACCCTCTTCTTTAGCATAGGTCTCTTTGGTAGTTGGTCTTTATCTCTCCTTCCCTAAGATGGTATTCAACATGCCAAAGGATATTTAGCAATCACCTTGCAATCACAATGTGTTGTAGAAATGGAACAAAGGTTGAACTCTCCATTAGTATCTAGCAACAAGAACAACGGTATTTGGTAACTATTAAGATATGGTGATAGGGATGGCAACCAGGTTACTCCTCTAACACAACACATGTTTGCATGTATTAGTCCTCACTAATCATCTACCCAATCGATTTTGTAGGTACTAGGAGCAACCTCTCCATATCTACACTTTTATACCAATCTCTTTAAATTGTTGCTATTAATTCTTATGTTATTTTAATCCTACTTTTGGACCCATGGGCATTTTGTGTATTTGCCAACATCATTTATCTAGGAATATGTATACATATGATAGTTACACACATAGTTTGGTTTGTAAGTGGAGTTGTGATGACAATATCTATTTGTGCAACAACCGCCTCTTTACATGACATTAGAGACAAGTAACTTAAATTCCATTTTGGATTGTCATTTATTTTAACTATGCCACTAATGTTGAGCTTCTAATCAAATACATGAATGATGGTGTGGTGTAAACTATTCGTCAATTAGTTGACTAAAAAAACATCTTAATAAGACCATTATACAATTGATCTTGTTCATAAATGATGATTGGCAACATTTTGACATGTAAGTACAAAGTGGTCACACACACACACACACACACACACACACACACACACACACACACACACACACACACACACACACACACACACACACACACACACACACACACACACACACACACACACACACACACACACACACACACACACACACACACACACACACACACACACACACACACACACACACACACACACACACACACACACACACACACACACACACACACACACACACACACACGCACACACACACACAAGAAGAGACAATAGTGAACAATCTATACACCAATCACTTTCGTCTTGAATGGCGAGTGGACAATCTATACACCAATCACTTTCGTCTTGAATGGCGAGTGGTTGTAATGAACCACTAGCCCATTGTTCTCATTGTATTAAGAAGAGGACAAGGGAGAGGTATAATAAAACCTTGCAAGAGATCACTTGCTAGATTTGTGGTCAATCTAGCCACATATTTTCAAAGTCACCCAAAGAGCAAGATGTGGAGAAAGATAATAAGATAAACTAGAGATATAACAAGAGTGGTATCATAGATAGGCATTTGGATTGCCCTAGGTGGAAGGCATCAACATACAAAGCAATTGTACCTTTAGGGCCATTGGATTTGTTTAAAGTGAAAATTATCATGCAAGATCCTAATTGATATCCCTTAATGCCATCATAGGAGCACAAAGTAAGAAGGTGGAAAAATGGGGCCATGAAAGCTTTTCAAATAAAAGAAAAAAATCCATTTGCTCATAGGTCTTGTCATAATGGGGGATCTAAATTATCTCATGAGTTCTAGAAAAAAGCACAATTAGTTTAGGGAATATGACCTTGAGGTTGCATATGGAAGTATGGATGGGATTTTAATAGAAAAATAGATTTGAGGTTGTATAAATAAATACTACTTCCTGCAAAATACTCAGTCATGAAATTGTGAAACATGTTTGTAATAGTCTCAATATTGATGATCAAAGTTCTTCAAGCCAACAACTTGTGGAACCGTTTTGTAATAGTCTTAATTATCTAAGCAAAGCTTACTACTTTTGCTTCTATTATTTTTCACGCTCTTGTACTGACTTATATAAACATGTCACTTTTCTTATTGAGCACAGCATGAGCCCATATTACTTTTTAAAAGTCGAAAGAGCTTCAATGGATTGAATTAGAAAATAAAGAATTCTTAGTAAGCCTAGAGAGGGACTCTACCTTGTTATTCATAGTACAACAACATATACAAAATAACCTTATACAATAGGCAACTCATGTTGCTCCTCCTACTATACCATAAAGAGCAAGGCCAAAAATTAACAAAAGGGCCAAGCTTCTTGCTATGCATATGAGAATTCCTACTATATATTAAAAGAGTAGGGCCACAAAGTGATTGAGAGATTGAAATACTCCTATTGTACATTTGAGAATTCTCAAGATTGAAATTGAAGATAGTAAGTATAGTAGATGCAAGCAAGACAACAAAATGATTGCCAACTTATTCAAGATATGTTCTAATAATCAATCACTAATGCATTTTAATGAGCAAAAAGACGATTGTAGATACACATTATATATGCAAAAGGCACAATCCAAGCTAAAAATCATTGCACATCTACATTTCATGGCCTAAAAGTCAGGCTATTATAAATGTTCTTGTGAACTTCAAAGAATTAGTTGCCTTCCCAAGCATCTCACATAGTTCTATAAGCTTTAGGTTTTGCCATTGTGTGTTTTAGAATATAGAAGTTTGCTCCATCTCGAGGAGGCATTGGCATTGGTGGAAAAGTTATCAACCATACAAATAGTGCCATTGAGTGCATTATGTTGTCTGTCACATAAATGCATATTTGATCCTTCATCATGTATTGATTGATTTAATTATTGGCATCTAGGGTTCAAGTGTATGATAATCCTACTCGCTTAGATACTTGTTGATAATGCACCTTCTTTGACATTTTGATACACAAGAAATAATTCTACATCTCAATGCATATTTTAGTAGCCATTGATGCAAATTGAGCATGATCCTATGATGTGCTTGCACTGCCATTGCTTCTCCCTTGGTACATCATTTGACCTCCCAAAATACCCTATTTACCTCTCCAAGTCTATCTCAATCATCAAATTTCTACTTTAAGAAGTTGACCATATCATTAACATACTTCATAAACCAAGAACATGTATTCAACTACTTATTTTCTAATCTCTTTAAATTATAGTGCATGTCCCATCATACTCATCTTTACCATGGACATATGCAAAGAAGCTTCATAACAACTCAATGCTAGTCAACTTGTACTAGTACAAAAAAATAAATTGAAGAAGTGTGACAAGTATACAGTGAAACCATCTCTCTCCAATCGTTGCCTTAAGCTTCTTCAACTCATCCTCTTCTACCTCGACCCTGGCTCAAGGCCCCACCATCTCCACTAATCTAGAATCCCACCATGATCATGAGAGTAAATAGCATGTAGTGCAAAGATCAAAAGCAGAAGTAAACTCCAAAACCATTCTTAATAGTGAGAACCACACTCTTTTCCCCATAGGCAATTTTACATTAGAAGGGGAGACAACCAAATCCATCACTATCAATTTGATTTTCCCACCTTTCTACCTTTGGATTGGCATAGGGCTTTAATCTACACTTTCCTAAACTTCGTGATGGCCCGATGTTTCATCACCAATATTTGTCTTTTATTATTATTATTGGCTTATATATGTTTGACTAATTTTTTAAAAATTTTATTTTTCTTCTCAAATAAAAATTGAGGTTTTGACCAAAGCCTAAATTAAGGCTATTTAATATTTTTAGTATGCCTAAGGAAGATCAAATTAGGCCTCCACCAAAGTGGCACCAAACTAATGGCCCCTTCCATAGTTAACCATCAATGAAGATCCTAGTCAATGTGCTAGCCCTGACCAACCATAAACTTGTAGTCTGCCACAACTAGTTTGGTGGACTCCTCCAACTTAGTATGGTTGCCTTTGAATTTTGGGGACAAGGTGCTTATTTAGGGCGAGATTAGACAAGTGGCAGAAGAAAAAAAAGGCAAGGGCATCCTTTTTTTGTGGCATTGTTTCATTGGGTAATTGGTTTTTCACTTTACCTCTGGGCCCACCATTCCTCTACCAACACCCCCCACCCCCCCAAAGAATAGCCTTGTCGATAGTGAGCATCCCCTTGAAAATTATAGTATATCTCCCTTGGAAATTCCTTTGCTGCTGCCTTCACTGTTTAAATGGACAAGGTGGAGGACTCTTACCTTTTTCATTGACTCCTTTTGAACCCAACATTAGCAAAACTCAACCCCCCCCCCGCCCCCCCCCCCCCCCCCAAAAAAAAAACAAACAAACAAACAAACCTCAAGGCTCGAAAGAAAGGCATTGACTTTCGTGCTACAATCTCTCAATCCACCATCACGTCAATGGCTTTGATCTTCATCATTGATCAAGATTATCATATAGTCATATGCCATTTATTTATGTATTTGATTCACCACTTTTCTAACTTTAATGCCCCACTTCACTTCCCTTTTGACTCCAAGATATGTGACAAGCTGATGTAATCTTATGTGGGCTTCCAAGGCTTGCAAGATTAAAGAGAGCTTTTGATCTAGCTAATATTTTCTTCTTTTAAGGCTAGTTTTTGTAGAGATGTGACACCAAAATAGTGGGACCTTTATAATGTACTATGGATGGAATTTTTAGATACATGGAGCAATAAAGGCTAATAACCATGAGGAAGGTAATATGTCTCCTATGAAGCATATTAGTTCTTTAGGGCCATCATCCACTAGGGTAAAGGAGCACAATAAAGTGACTCCCCCTAAAAGCAAAACACACCCCACCCCAACTCAAATGACAATTTTGCAAAAATGATGTAGCTTCTTTAGTCATTCAACATTATGGCACAATTTTTTTATATTACATATAAGCTTAATGTTAGTTAAACAATTGAGCCAAGTACATTTTTTTTTATATTTTAGATTTTGTAAAACCTTAAAATAATATATTCATGAGTGTCACTCTATTGGCCACACATTGTAATTCTTTTGTGAACCTTTCATTTAAAACTATGGCTATTTTTAAAAACATCAAAATGTCTCAACTTTTTTTGTGAGCTCCATATGATATATATAGTTGGACTATTCAAAAATATTTATATAACTCACATTGAAAAAAAGTTGTAATGGAGGATTATTAGATGACACACTATTTGGCCCCTTTATCGTATAGGAAGGGTTACACTTGTTCGATTGAGCTATGATAAAGTCTAAGTTTGAGCTTTAGTATATGATTTATTTTTGTTAATAGCAATATATTATAAGTTATTTATAAATCTTTTAACCTTCATGATGAAAGTTGAATTTTGCATTCAAGAGTTTAAGAATGGAAATAACAATTTCTAGAAATTCTGTCGAGCATGGTGATTGGGACTAACTTGTAGGGTGTATTCCTTCATTTGTTCACTTATTTTATCTTAAAAGTATGTTGTGTAGATTTTTCATGTATTAGCTAAATTTTCTACATGTTTTTGTTACTTTGGAAAACACAATAATATGTTTAACTTTGTTTGAATAATTGAGTTTCTTTTTGAGTTATAATTGTTTGTTATTATGATGGTAATCTCTAAACTTAATATAGATGTCTAGGTTACTAAGTGTTATGTGTCTTAGTAGCTAGGTGTCTGGATATCACTATGTATCTACTAATGTACTAGCAGAGCATCAAAATCCATGATAACAACATTTTCATATTTTCTATTCCCATGATAATATAGCCATGTTGTTCTAATAATTAATGCTCTAGCCACTATCCATTTGAAATATCTATCAGAGGTCATTGACAAATCTAACGATTCATTGTAACTTAGGCCTTTAGAAAGAAATTGAGCCTATAATCCACTTATAGAAATAATACAATTATGATACAACAAATTATATTCCTAAATTTCATATTTTAAGGAGAAGATGACAATATTATAGTTATGTATTTAAAAGATGAGGCCAAAAGCATAAAAAAACATCCAAATTAATTTACCTTCATGAATAATATTTATATTGGCCATTCCTCCTCATTGGTAGCTTCATAATTCTTTCTATATTAGTATGTTCAAACCTTTTGAGGGAACCCCTCTAATTACTCCAAGTATGGATGATCCTCCATTATTACAGAAAGATACATAAATTTTAATACTTGAAGTAATTCTTGCCATCGTTAGAGGAAGGTATAGAAATTTTAATACTTGAAGGAATTTCCTTGCTTGTTGATGGCAAGGTTTCCTGGCTGCACACCAAAAACATGGAGCCCCGAAAGGAACACCAAGGAAAAGGGAATTCTCTTGCAAGAAAATCTATCTTGTAACATCAACAAGCTTGTTTATCACGTTTCATATGATCACAATGAAGAAAAGAACACCAGGCAAACAAATCTTCATGCATCATTATGTAGATCTCCCACGGATTTGGTAGAATCAACGATGTTCTTCAATATCTTCACAAAATCCATCAATAGAACAAAGAAAACAAAGGAATACACCATCTTTGAATGGAAATACATCACATAGTATTCATCTTCAATATCTTCATAGTCTTCTCTCTCAATCTCTCATATACAATCACTCTGTTTCAATAGAATTGGCTATCTCTGACTCTCTCTCTCTCTCTCTCTCTCTCTCTCTCCATCAATAATACATCATATCCTCACTACAATATCTCAAAATCACTCTCAATAATCCCTCTTAGGTCATGGATACCCCTCCCAAGAGGTACATCTGATATGAAGAGTCACCGGAGCCACTACAGTGTCTTTTCATGGATGTTCATTCTCTCTGTTTTTGCTCTTCAGTTTGTTCCCAAACAGTTTGCCACCAAGATGCAAGTTTCTGTTGCTTCAATAGGAAGAGGAAACTGTCCACCACATAGAGCATGCATCATGATGGTGATGTGTTTCCGCCATTGTGGGATGAACTTCTTGTGGAAAGTGGCTTTGATTATGAGAAATTCCAACTCTTCAGTAGAAGAAGGAACTTTACAAACATCCATTGAATTCTTCTCTTCTTGGCAATGCCATTTCCTTCATTTTCAGCCTCTTCTGGTGCTTGTTGATGGCAAGGTTTCCTGGTTGCGCACCAAAAACATGGAGCCCCGAAAGGAACACCAAGGAAAAGGGAATTCTCTTGCAAGAAAATCTATCTTGTAACATCAACAAGCTTGTTTATCATGTTTTATATGATCACAATGAAGAAAAGAACACCAGGCACAACAAATCTTCATACAACATTATGTAGATCTCCCACGGATTTGGTAGAATCAACTATGTTCTTCAATATCTTCACAAAATCCATCAATAGAACAAAGAAAACAAAGGAATACACCATATTTGAATGGAAATACATCACATAGTATTCATCTTCAATATCTTCATAGTCTTCTCTCTCAATCTCTCATATACAATCACTCTGTTTCAGTAGAATTGGCTATCTCTGACTCTCTCTCTCTCTCTCTCCATCAATAATACATCATATCCTCACTATAATATCTCAAAATCACTCTCAATAATCCCTCTTAGGTCGTGGATACCCCTCCCAAGAGGTAGGTCTGATATGAAGAGTCACCAGAGCCACTACAGTGTCTTTTCATAGCTCACTACTGTCACTTCACTCTAGTCTTCACTTGAGTCTTCAGCAGCTATTTCTTCCACTTCTTTCAGCTCTTTTGCACTTGTATTCACCTCTTTCCAAGGCTAGAAAACTTTCCCAAGCTACACTCTCATCCATCAGAACACATACAGAAGCATACAGAACAGTCACAGAACAGTACCAGAACAGCTACAGTACAGAACAGAACAGAATAGAGACAGAGGCTCTACAGAAGACCTACAGAAGGTTACAGAAGGTCATCAAAACCACATAACTCATACTCAAACCATTCCAAACTCTCACAAACCATTCAATAAGCTTTCACAAGATCTCAATCTTCATCAATCAATACTCCATCCCTCCTTACAGAAGACAATCAGAACAAAACAGACCAAAACAGAGCAAAACAAAAGGTATACAGAACCAATTAGAACCTATCAGAACATCACAGAACCACCAATAAACATCATGAACTTCCAAAACACAATCAATATCATCCAAAACACTCTCAAACCACTTCCAAATCAATCAATCATCTCATAAAATCAACCATTCAGCTCTCAAAATCAACAAAAATCAGCCAAAAAATAAGTCATTTCAACACTTAACATATCCCCACACTTAATAAGGAAGCGTCCTCGCGACCCAGGAAAAAGGGAATACAAGTGCATTTAAAATCACAACTTTGATCTTCAATATCTTTTCAAAAAGAATCCATCCACCACAACCCCAACTTATAACATGTATTTGATATAAAAATACAAAGAAAGGAAAACCCTTTACACATTAACACTTCTCATCAAACTAAAAATCACAACAAATTTGTAAAGGATATAAGATTTTTCTTCATCATCATCAGCATCAACTTCAATTCTGCATCCACGATCCCATCACCACAATTCTCCAAAATGTAGCTCACACACGAAATCCAATCCAATAGAAAACCACCATGTTCGTTTTTTCATAAATGAACTCACAACACAAACACTAATACAACACAACCATCTAAATGACTCCTCCAAAAAGAGAGATTTTCATTAAAAAGCATCCATCATACATTGAAAAGGTATCAATGAAGATGATCCCTCTTAAAAGATTGATGTTGTCGGAAACGATCCATAGACAAGGATTCATCTACAAAGTTTTTGGGAGGATTTTGAAAAAATTGGAGACAGCACATCCTTTCCAACAGGACCAAGTATCTGCTAGGCAAACAAAGAGCATGAAAATACAATATATCTAGCTGTTGGGAATCAATGCTCACATTGACATTCATGCACAACTTTGGAATAGGCTTGGAATCATTATGAGAGTGCCTATGCATATACGCCAGGTACCAAGCAAAGTGAGCAGTTAATCTCACTGAAGGATCTGCAAACTGTGAATACTGCTGAGCAAAATGAACATAGTTCTGATAAGCTTGACTGGAAGCTGTCCATTCTCCTGGAATTACTGGCCAATTGATCTGAGGTCCTATAAGGCAATCATCCGAACTCCATCCCCGTCTTCTAGAAATCTGATTGTCAAACCCGTCACAGTCATTAACCAACTGAGGTGGTTGAGATACAGAAGTGTTAGAAGAGGGTAATGGAATAAGGAAGAGTGGATGAAGTGAGGGATAGGAAAAATCATAAAAAGAAGAAAATGTTAAAGAAGGAGTGGTAGAAATTTGTAGGGAATCACTAAGGAAGGGTGTTAATTGATAAATAGGAAATGTAGAGGGTACATTAATGGATGGAGAAGAACAGGGTGGAGAAGGGGAAAATACCCTATCCTCAATGAAGGAGCAGTATGTAAAAATGGGAATTTGAGGGAAAGATGAAGGTTGGAAAAGAAGGGGTAAAATAATTGTGGAATTAGATTGACAAAGGGAAAGATATATAGCATATCGGTGAGCCATTTGTTGGTAATAGAGGAGGGTAGGAACAGAAGGTCCTAAGAGAGATCGTATATGATAGGCATCAAAGAAGGTAGAATCAAACGGATTATGTTTTGAAAGATAGGCTAAGAGATCCATCCTCAATTGATTAGTACTCTGGGCAGAGATAGGAGTTGTGTCTTGTCTTTGATTTAGGACCACAGAATCAATCATGGGATGCCACGAATTATCATGACAATCAGCCACTTTGGAGGAATAACTCTGGAACATGTCAGCTATGCGCAACTCCAAATGATTGACATACAAAACAGCCTGTAAGACCACATCCCCCACATACCATGCCATATCCACCTCATCTGGAATTAACAAGTCTCCTCGTAGATACATGTATGACATCAACATGGTGTCTGGCGTGACAGAATCTTCAAACACCATCCTGACTATCTCTGTCAACAACTTAGCAGACCAAGCCCCACTCCAGCCATCCTCTGGAAGAGGTAAATCCATCGTGGAAAGCTTCATATAGAAGACCAACTTCTGTAAGTGGTAGTGGACAAAGAAAGAATGGTCTGGGGAGACATATTCCTGAAACTGTTCAAAGGTAGACCATAACAAGTCCATTCTGGACTGCAATCTTTCCACTTTATCTTGAAATAGAGGGCACAAAGTAGCTTGTCTCTAAAGAGCAGCCAAGTCCTGCTGTGAAAGAGAAGGAATCAATGGAACATTAGGGCTTGGAGGAACAGAGCGGAACTTTGCAAGTTGATCTTGCAACTGCTGGATTTGGGAGGCTTGGTTGGCCACTGTGTCAGTAGCAATCTGTAAAGCTGAAAGTTTGTCATCTAAGATAGCTTGGAACTCCTGCGCTTCTCTGGACATCCTCTCCTTCTCCTCTGAAAGGCTAGTAACTTAGGATTGAGCCTCTAGTAACTGGATCTTCAAAGAAGAGATCTCATCGCTTTGGGTGGCAACCAGTTGGGTTTGTTGTTCCATTTGCTTGAACAAATCTGCTAGGGTATCCTTAACAGAAGCTAACTCAGATGTTGCCTTATGCAACTGGTCCTTAGACTGCATGAGCTCTTCATAAAAAGACGCGTACAGCTGTTGAACACAGGCTGTCACGGATAACTCAATGGAGCTTTAAATATCCTTACAGAGGAAAGGAATGGCATCTCCTGAGACGAGACTGTTCAGGGAGGGAACTGATATGTCCAATGATCCTTCTCGATGTGCTCTGAACAGGTTATTACAAGTGAGATACCCAGGAAGATCACTGCCAGAGGTAGCATGAATGGGCACTGAAGGAAGTACTGAAGGAGCTTTATCCGCGACCCGCTTCAAGCGTTTGCGCTGTATGACCAGGGGAGGCGGAGAATCATCATCCTCTATGTCAATGGGTTCTGACTCTTCTGAAGGTGGAGGAGGAGGTACTTGATCTAATGGAGGAGGTGGAGGCACAGTCTTCTGTAAACCTGAATAGGTCAAGAAGGCAGACAAATATGATCCATATGTGACATTGGTAACATTACCCCTGGTGACTTTAACGAAATGCTGATCCATTTTAGTAAGGAGGTAAGTGCTCCAATCAATAGCAACTCCTTTTAACACCATCCTGGAAGCTGTGAAAAGCTCTTTGGACAAGTACTAGGATGGCGTTTTGGCAGGCATAAATCTGTCCTGGAGAAACTGATAGATCATCTTCCATACAGGATCAGTGATCATAGAAAAGGAAACTCCTGAAGAGTTAATCACCTTCTTAACATCCAGCATCTCCCTTGTCTGCTTTGCAACAGCTTCAGAATCTCTTCATTAGAGAAAAGCTGACGAGTGGTAACGAAAGGTTCACCTTTGGAGGGTAGAGACAGAGCCTTCCCTAAGCCTCGAGGTGTCAAAGTCATAGAAATTCCCTGGACTAGTCCTGTCTTCTTGGTGTAAGAGACTAGAAACTCATCACATAACGACGGATCCTCTGGAAGCAATGGAAAAGAAGTAGCCACAAAAGCAGCGAGTCCCGCCTTCGTGAGAGGCTCAAAAGTAAGCAGGGAAGAGTAATCCCTACTAACTAATGGGACGTACTGGATAGGGGGAGGAGCATGAGAAGGCGCCATTCAGATGGTTACACACACACCACAAACACAGACAATCAAGGAGAATGCCTGCAAAGCAACAGACAAAAATCCAAGGATAAGAGAACAACCAAAACAATAAAACGTGACTCAACCAACTAACCCCAAGCAAACCACAACCTAGAAAAAAAATTTCGACATGACCTTGAGACATATGCGACCGAAAGCTTTATGTGATGCATCAGACAAATACCCAGAACCCCGTATCAGGCAAGAAAAGAAAAAACTACATACCGTACCCGTAACCGTAGCAAAGACAGTAAACCAAAACAATACCACATCCGACACATATCAAGACTACATCGGTGATAAACCGGGACTGGACCAGGAAAACAACTCTAATGACTGCGCATACCCATCCCACGAAACGGCTCATTAAAAAGGGGAATTAAGTGTAGTGAGGGGGAATTAATTTAATGAAGGGTTGATTTCAATAAATTATTAAGAATGGGTGAATTTTTATTAGGTGATAAACCTTAGCAAGAAAACGGCGGTTCCTTATTATAAATTTAATTACCAATTATTAGGTGAAAACGGTGCGTTAATTCGAATCCCGGACTTCGATACCCAGACTAGGTCTCTAAATGCAAGTTCATTGATTACAAATTAATGTGATGTGGAGCGCTTTTTTGCCAGCACGTGCTCATGTGACGGCTGGTTCATTTTAATTAAAAATTAAAGTGCCTCTGTAGCGCACGTAGCACGTGCTAAGTGAATGGCGGGTTTATTTTAATTAAAAAGTATGTGTGTGTTGAGCGCGAATGCGCGTGGAACTGTGGGTGAATTAAAGAGTTCATTTTAACAATTAATTTGTGATTAAGGGGGAAAATGAAAATAAATAAAGCACATAAAATAAATACCTGGAAGGGGTGTGTATGTAATGCAGAAATGCGCACGGAAGAGTCCCCAAAAGAAGTGAAACCAGTAAAGGAAAAGTAAAGACCACTGACGAAACAACAAAGACAACACCTTAGTAGATGGGTTGATTTGTTTTTTGGTTGGTTTTTTAATTGTTGTAATTTGGGATTATTTATGGTTGGTTTTTGTTTGTGAGGTTATTATGTTTTGTGGATGTGTGTTGTTTTTTTTTTTTTGGTTGATTTGGTTTGTGGTTTGTTTGTGTTTTTTTAAAATAATAATAATAATAATAATAAGGAAATCAAGATATATAGCACATGAATATGGAGGAAATATCCACAATGGAGTGTATGAAAAAAATAGAGAGTGTTAAGGTTAATTTCCATTTGTTGGTTTGCTGGTTTGTTTTTGTTTTTGTTAACAATAGGGGTACCATGTATGATAATATTTTAAAGTGAAAAATAAATGAAAAATGGTCAAGGGGAGGTGAGGGGAATTTTTAAGAATTTTTGAGAAGTTTTTTAGAAGTTTTTTACTATTTTTAAATGATTTTTCTACATTTGTTGGTAATTTGTGGGATAAATTAGGAAATATTTAATTTTCAGAAATTTTGGGATTGGAAATTTCCAGCGGACAAATTTCCAAAAATTGGCAAAAACGAAGGGAATTTTGAGAAATTTTTCTGAATTTTTATGATGTGAAAATGAATTTATAAATTAATTAAATCAGGGAAATCATGTTAATCTGATAAGTAAGTAAGTTGAAAGTAAGTCAGTTAAGTCTTGTTAGTCTGTGTAAGTCTGACTAAGTCAAGTCAGGTTAGTCAGATGGAATTAGGTTAGTCTAGGTTAAGTTAGATAAGTCAGTTAGGGGGACTAAGTCAATGGAGACTAACCTAAAGGGGGTTAGTTAACCTAAGGTGGGTTAGGGTTAGGGTTAGGGTTAGGGTTAGGGGGTAGGTTAGGTTAGTGGTAACTAAGGTGAGTGATAACTAACTAGGGTTAGGGTTAGGGAGCCTAACTAGGGTTAGTTAGGGTTAGGGTTAGGGGGTAGGTTAGGTTAGTGGTAACTAAGGTTAGTGATAACTAACTAAGGTGAGGGTTAAGTTAATAGGGTAGGTTAGGTTAGTTATCCTAACTTAGGGTTAATTAGTGTGGAACTAATGTTAATTAACATAACTAATGTTAGGTTAGTCAGATGGGGGTTAGGTTAGTCTAACTAACCGTGGTTAGTTAGGGTGGAGGTGGAGGTGGAAGAGGAGGACGGTAGCGGCTTCGGCGATCCGGCGGCAGCGGCGATGTCGGGCGGGCTGGCGGCAGTGGTTGCGTCGACTGGCGTCGGCGTCGGCGTCGGCTCTGTGGCTCGGCTCGGCGGGTAGCGGCACAAGGCGGAGGCGTCCAGCTGCCAATGGGCAGGTGCGGGCGGCGGGCGGCTCTGCGGCGCGACGGGCGGACGATGGGCGGCTCCGCGGCGCGACTCGGCGGGCAGCGGGCGACGACAGGACTCCAGGCGGCCTGGGCGACTCTGCGGCGGCGACAAGACTCCGGGCAGCCTGGGCAACTCGGTGGCGGCGACAAGACGGAGGGAAAGGAGGGGAAGGAGAAGGGGAGGAAGAGGAGGAGGGGGAAGAGGAGAAGGCGGGGGAAGGGAAGGGACGTGGGAGAAGGAGGAGGCAGGAGGTGGAGGAGAAGGAGCGGGAGAAGGGAGGGGGCGTGGGAGAAGGAGGAGGCAGGAGGTGGAGGAGAAGGAGCGGGAGAAGGGAGGGGACGTGGGAGAAGGAAGAGGGAGAGAGGGGATGGGAGGCGGTTGGGGTGGGGAGGGGCAGGGTAGGGGGGATAGGGAAGGGTGTGGGGGGGTGGAAAGGGGGGAAGGGCCATGGGAAGGGGGGATGGTCATAGGGGAATGGGCAGGGGCCCATAGGAGGAGGGTGCTCGAAGGGTCGGGCACCCAAGGGGGGGGGGGGGGGGGGGGGGGGGGGGGGGGGGGATGCCTATAGGCGCCTGAGAAGAGGCCATGGGAAAGAATGGGCGGGGGGCCCATGAAAGGGAAAGGCGTACCCCCGTCCCGCGCCCGTGCGCGGGACGGGGTAAAAAAATTTACCGTGACGGGAGTGAAATAGCGTCAGAATGACAGCACGGGTCATGCAGACACGACCGGGGCGCGTGGAGACGCGTAAAATCGAAAAAGGATGCGTTCACGCGCAAGACGGAGCTTGTGAAAACACGTAAAATTAAAGAAAATTTAAGATCTCCCAATCCAAACGTCAAAACGAAATAGCGTAAAAACAAAAAGTGGGCAAGACGGTAGGTGGAAGACAAGAAAAATATGCGAGGAAGATTCCGGGAGGGGTAAAGGGCGGTCACATGCAAAAAATACAAAAAATGAACCAAAAAACACAATTAAAAATTAATATCGAAAGATCCATGAATCGGAACGAGGTGCAAGAAAAAGAAAAACTATGCAGAAAGATGTGCCTGACAATCCTATCACATCAAAATAGAGTTCCGACTCAGATAAGATGCGTTCACGTGGAAAAAACCCAAAAAACAGACCCAAAAATGGGATCAGAAATTCATATCGGACGAACCGTGTGCCGGAATAACAGGCAGTAAGAAGGAAAAATGTTTGTAGGAAGGAGTGGCATAGGGTTATCATGTTAAATCGCAGTTCCGGGGGAAGTAGGAGGGGTTCACATGCGAAAAACTCCAAAAATACTCCCGAAAACTGATTTAAAAATTAATATGTAAAAATCCGGAAGTCGAAAAAGGGTGGAGGAAAAAGGAAGAAGGCGAGGGAAGACACAAGGGACACGGCTGTCAAATCAAATTGGAATTCCGATGCAACAGGACAGGTTCACATGGAAAAATGTCAAAAAGACTCACGAAAAGGCCGTAAAAAACCGGAAAATTAATAATGGACAAACCGTGTATCGGAATGACAGGGCGTAAAAAGGAAAAATATCAGGGGGAAAGTGGTTGTCATGGCTATGATGTCAGATCACGGTTACACAGCAAGAAAAGCGCGTTCATATGGAAAACCAACTAATTTGCGCAAAATACTTCAAAAATTAATAACTCAAAAACCGTGCATCGGAACAGGGGGTAGGTAAACAGGAAAAATGGTTAGTTTAAAGAGACGAACAGGGCTATGAGGTTGGATTTGGATTTCAGTGACCATAGGATACATTCACATAGTAGGACCTCAAAATCAGGGAATGAAGGAAAACTGCAAGGGAACAGCCCCAAGGGCGGGTGGAAAATGAACGGGGGGTGGGAAGGGACCCCATCAAGGTAACAGCAAGGCATGACAGACATGCATGAGCAGGTTAAGGCATATGCAGAGGATATGCAATGTAGACGCGCAGGGACGCGTCCCCACACTTAAAACCTCAATGGATAGGGTTAACCGAGCAACAAGGACCTAGGACCACGCCACAGACCATCCACTAACTTCCCCACACTTAAAACATGACCATCACGAAGAAACCAAAGTGGGAGGGTTAGAAAAACTTGGCCAATTTCGTCAAGAAGCAAGGTTGAGTGTCTATGGCACGTCTAGTGTTGTTGTCGGCGCTGGAGGTACCAAGGCATCTTCTCGGCACACGTCCGTCATGGAAGAGACCATGCGGCAGCACCCAGGGAGGTAGCTGATGGAAGGAAGCGTAGGAAATTTATCGATGATGAGGGATATTGCACTCAACTCACAGTCACTCAAGTGGAATGAAAGAACAGTCACTCGCCCCATGACTAATATCACTCGAAGAAGAATGATGGAACCCCATATCTCATACCCGGTTGAGGAATCGACAAGGAAATGGTGCAGAGAGTTGTATGCCAGGGTGCACAGTTGATGGTGCATTAGTGCGTCCAACCCTGTCTGGCATAAGTGCAAGGAGGAAGGCAAGGGAGCCTTACAGTGCAGTGTACAGAACAGGGTGATGTGTCTTGTGTTGACGGTAAAGACCCATCCCGTGGGTGCATAGGAAAACGGGAACATACCTGACTCCAAGTGTCATAACGTCCCTCAATCTCATCTCTCGATATTTGATTGAAGAAACGCTAGTCACACTCAGCCCACCCTCTGTCTCACTCTCGGTTGATAGATACAGGAGGGCAGCCTTTTCCTGAAACCCATTAATGTAATCCTCACAGTCACTTGTGCAAAGGTTGTATGCCTTGTGCGCATTTGATGGTGCAACGGTGCATCCCGCCCTGTGCCGGCATACGGTGCGAGAAGGAAGGCTAGGGAGCCTTATGGTGCAGTGCATAGAACAATTTGTGCTTTGTGCATTGAGAGGCCCACCCCGTGCGTGCAACACTTCATTTACACTTCTCACCTCTCATTTAATTTGAAGGGAAAAGACTGGTCACTCGCCCTACCCTCTGTTTCACTCGTTGTTGATAGTTACAGAGGGCAACCCATACTCACTTCCTCATCCGGTTAGGATGAAAGCTCACATCACTCGATTGTTTGTCGATGAAGATCGCGTCATCAGTTGTTGAAGAGGTGTACCCAGGGAGATAGCCCTCAAATCGAACGTTGTGTTGGACATGAATATGTCGTCTGCGAGAGGATAGTTAGGCGCTTTGCAGAGAGACCCATGACACAGCGTACCAAGGGAGGCAGCTTCGGAATTGGATCCTGGGAATATCAATTAATGAATCCACTTTCTGGACTGCTGGGTGTTACCACCTTTTCCACAGCCAGCTTCCCGCCCAAGGGTGTTTACCACCTTTTCCACAGCCAGCTTCCCGCCCAAGGGTGTTTACCACCTTTTCTTGGAACGAGGCCTGCTATGACAGGGAATTGCTTCCTTTTCTCTCATAACAGATTTGTTTTTTTTTTCTTTTTCTTTTTCTTGTTTTCCCCTATTCCCGAGGGTGTTTCCACCTTTTCTTGAAGAATAGGTCGGCATGACAGGGATCTAAGTCCTTGTCTCCCATGACCGATATGTATATTTTTCTTCTTCTTTTTTTTTCGAATTGAGCAAGGGAATAGTAGAAAGACCATTTGTCAAGACCAACCTCACCATTGTCGCTGGTAGAAAATAGAGGATAAGAGATCAAGGCTGGAAGGGGGGTTTGAGGGGACAAAGGGTTGCGTCCATTTCATCAGGACTGACTGAAGAATGGCTATCAGAAGTAGCATCATAAGAAGTACAGTGCTGCGCCAACGAGGGAAAGGATTAAGTGTCCGTAATTGTCAAGATCCCCAAGGAGGGAAGTACTTCTTCAGGCGATATCCATTGATCAGAAAGGGATAATCAGAGGCATCAACGGTTTGCACTTGGACAGAGCCATTAGGGTTGACGGCAAGTACCTTATAGGGGCCCATCCACCGCTGTTGGAGCTTGCCAGGAAACTTGCCAAATTGTGAATCATAGGCTAGGACCAAATCACCTTCTTTGAACTCCTTGTGCTTGATGAAGCTATCATGGTAAGCCTTACGTCGAGCTTGCGTGGCTTCCATGCACTGTAGAGCCATCCTACGAATTTCGTCCAAACATTCCAGGTGCAAGAGACGGCGTTGCAGTGAATCATCGTTTCCCAAACGCTCTTTGATAAGCCACTCTCAAAGAGGGTAATTCTAGTTCAACAGGGAAAACAGCTTCTGTACCATACACCTGCTGGAAGGGTGTCTGTCCTGTTGCTGCTTTATGGGAGGTTCTGTACGCCCAGAGGGTCTCTGTAAGTCGATCATCCCAATCACGACGATGTGCGGCAATTGTTCTTGTCAGAATCGAGCAGAGGATGCGATTAGTGACTTCGACTTGGCCGTTGGCTCTAGGGTAATAAGGAGTGGACTTGCGATGGCGGATCTTATACAACTCTGTCAACTCTTCCATGACTTTGTTAAGGAAATGAGTGCCTCTATCACTTACCAGCTCTAAGGGACTGCCAAAACGGGTGATGATATTCTCATACATGAACAGGGCCACACTGTTACCATCGTCCCGCTTTAGGGCTTTAGCTTCACACCACTTTGTAACATAATCCGTACATACGAGGATGTATCGGTTTTGTTTCCTTCTGGTAGGAGGATCGATCGGACCTACGAAGTCGATGCCCCACTTCTCAAACGGCTTTAAGGGAAGAATAGGTTGCAGTGGGATAGCACTTGTCTTTGTGGATTTCCCCATTCTCTGACAAGCATCACATCTTTTACAGTAATCATAGGCATCCTTATGAATGGTAGGCCACCAGTAACCTGCTAGCAGAGCCTTCTTGGCTGTAGCTTCTCCTGCAAAGTGGCCTCCACATGGCTCGTCATGGCAAGCCTTCAGAACAATCCCAATCTCATTTCCTGCAACACATCTTCTGAGCACTTCATCTTTGCCTTTCTTGTATAGTGCACCACCTAGCAGGGTGTATGGGGCTGATTCTAGCATAAGCTTATTCCTCTCCCGACTAGAAATGCCAGGAGGGTACTGTTGGGTTGCTAACAGATTGGCAATGTCTGCATACCAGGGAGTTATAGTTTCTACCAAGAATAGGGAAGCATCAGGGAGGTCTGGATCATCTTGCTCCTCGTCTGCAGTTTGTAGGATATGCGATAGATGATCAGCCAGAACATGGGAATGATCGGGCTTAGTAATCACCTCAAAGTCGAACTCCTGGAATAAAAGGAGCCATCTCATCATTCGTCCTTTCACATCCGCTTTGTTCATCAGGAAGGACAGGGCCTCATGATCCACATAAAATTTAAAGTGGGTAGATAGGAGGTAATGGCGGAACTTCTCTAGGGCAAACACCATTGCCAAGCACTCTAGCTTTGTCACTGTATAGTTTCGTTCCCTATCAATGACTTTTTGGTTTGTGTAATAGATCGGTTGATCCAACTTCGAGGAGCCCTTCTGGCAGAGGATAGCACCTAAACCTTCAATTGATGCATCAGTGTGTACATGGAACTCTTTCGTCCAATCAGGAGGTTGCAGAATGGGTGCCTCAATCAGGCACTGCTTCAGAGTGTAGAAAGCTTTGTCACATTCTTCCGTCCAAGTAAACTCTGCATCTTTCCTCAGAAGCTTGTGCAAGGAGGTTGCCTTTGTTGCAAAATGGGCTATGAACCTTCTGTAGTAACCCACATAGCCTAGGAATCCCCTCAACTGTTTGAGGTTGGTGGGTGCTATGAGAGCTGCGATCTTTTCGATCTTTGCAGGGTCTGTTGATATCCCTTGTGCAGAGACAATGTGGCCCAACAGAACTCTGGAAGAGACCCCAAAGATGCATTTGTCAGGGTTGAGGGAAATCCCATACTCCCGGCATCGGTCAAAGCATTGTTCCAGGTGTTCCCAGTGTTCACGGATCAAACTATAGACATAGAAGTCATCCAAATATACCTCAATGAAGTCGTGTAGATGATTTTGAAATGCGGCCATCATGACTCGTTGGAAAGTAGCAGGGGCATTGCAGAGTCCAAATGGCATCACTCGGTAAGCATAGGTCCCCCATTCTGTGGTGAAGGTTGTTTTGGATTGGTCTTCTTCCGCGATTTGGACTTGGTTATATCCGCTGAATCCATCCAGAAGGGAATAAAGCTCATGTCCTGCCACTGTGTCCAATAGTTGGTCTGTGAAAGGGATAGGAAAGTGATCCTTCTTTGTTTTAGAATTGAGCTTTTGGAAATCCACACATATTCGCAATTTGCCATTCTTCTTGGGTACAACCACGATGGGTGAAACCCATTCACTATTTGCCACTGGATAGATGAACTCGGCTTCCAGAAGCTTCAGCAGCTCGGCTTTCACCAATGTGGAATAATTCAGGTTCATTCGCCTCTGTCGTTGCCGTACTGGCTTGGCATCAGGCTCCAAGTCAAACATGATGTTGACATATTGTGGGATCAATCCCCTTTAGGTCTTTGTAAGACCATGCAAACACGTCCAAATTTTCTTTCAACAAGTTGTACAAGGTTGACAACTCCTCTTCTGGGAGACTGCTACCCACCTTCAAGTGGCGTTCAATGCCTTCTGCATCCACAAAGGTTAACTGCCTTTCACCTTCTACTTCACGGATGAAGGTCCCACGGACTGCTTCTGGATACAGATCAGACTCCTTCAAGGGAGTGATGTCCTCTTCTGATGTCCCACTAGAACCAACTTCTTCTTTTGGTGGAGACTTAGGTTGCTCCTTAAGATGTTGAAATGAAATTAGAGCCGTTTCGGGTTTGGTTTCAACATTAATTACCTCTTGGCTTGAAGACTCCTCTTCTGAAGATGACACATCCAGGAACGTCACATAACAGGAACCCTCTGATGCTTGTTGGGTTGGTGGGATTGGTGCTTGTTGGCACGGTGCATCATCATCATCTTTCTTTGGCAAGGATAGGTTAGGACAGCATGAGCCACTGCTAAAAGACGGCTTGTTCTTCTTAATCCATTTCTTATAAAGATTTTGTATATGAGAAGATCCATTTACCAGACCAAATGGTACCATCACCATCCTGTCCCATAGCATGAGCTCATCTGTTTCTGATGCTTCTAGAACTTATTCTTCAAATGTATCCTCTTCAGATGGGATAGACTCTTCCGTTTCACTTTCATAATCTTCTTCGTCCATATCATATCCATCCTCTTCTGTCTCTGCCTTTGTCTCTGCTTCTGCTTCTGCTTCTGTCTCTGCTTCTGTTTCTGTCTTTGCTTCTGTAGGAGCTCTGTAACAGAAGAACAGATTCTATGTTTCCTCTTTTGCCTCTGTCTCTGTCTCTGCTATGGCCATGTAGCAGGGAGAGCAGTACATCCATGCTTCTATCTCATTGCCAGAAGTGATTTCAGAAGTCATTCCTGGTTCAGGCAGGAAGTATTCACCCATTGATAATGGCTTTGCATCTTTTGGAAGTCGGCTTACAGTATCCATTGTTAAGGAATGTGCCATTGTTTTCTTGGGAAGGATTTGTTTGACAGCATCTTCCTCTGCTGATGTTCCATCTGTAGCCTCATTAGGGGAGTCAGAAGATAATTCCAAGGAGGTGGATCCATGTCCTTTTTGAGAACCATACAGTTTCAGCACCACTTTGTTGGGTCCTCTACCCAAGGTCAAGGTTCCTTTGAACCAATCCGTCCTTGCTCGAGCTTCAAAAAGCCATGGTCTGCCCAGTAACAGAGGATAGGATGTACCATAAGAGTTTGGCTTCACCACCAAATAGGTTAGGCAATAATCTTTTCCAGCCACTGTAGTCTTCACATATGGGAGAATGCCCAAAGGCTTGATTCTACTCTGATCCGCCAATCTGATGAGCCATTGGGTGGGTTGCACACCTTGTAGGCCTAGATCCTTCATTGTAACATCCGTAATAATGTTCACTGATGAACCTCCATCAATCAGTGCATTTGCAATGAAGCAGCCTTCTATCCACACGCCAGTCTCCAGGGTACCCGGATCTAGGAAAGCGTTAGCTACATCCATTTTGTTTACAGGCTCTGGAGCCTTGTTGGACTTTGTTGCTGTTGAGGAAGCAATCCTTAAGCCATGTCTTCTTGCCAGTATACTTTTGAACCTTTTCCGAAAACTGGGAGACAACATCAATAATTGTCGGAATGTGAGGTTTGGTTTAAAGGTATCTAGATCTCTGACCAGATCGTATTCCTTAATAGGATCCACTGGCTTCTCTAACCGGTTAGGGAATGGGGCAACACCCATTTTCATTTTTCCTCTTTCTTCCAACAGAGGAATTATCGGAACTTCTTCTGCCACTTGTGGCACTTCCTCCTCTTCTGTATCCTGGACCTCTGATCCTGTCTCTGTAACTGTCTCTGTAACTCTCTGTGGCATTGTAGTGCTCTGTACGATACTGTTAGGCTCTGTTCTGTTCTGTTCTTCTGGTGGAAGATTGAACTTCACTGTTCTGGCAGGAGGGTTATTTTCTTTCTGGATAGGTGGTTCCTTCTGCTTTGCATGCGTGATGGCAGCAACTTCCAATTCCACCAAATTGGAGGTAGGCTCTTGAGTCTTGGCCGAACTATCAGTAGCACTGTTTTTCACTGGGGCTGGGCTTGGACAGTCTTTTGTAGTGTGGCCTTCTCCTTTGCATCGACTGCATAAGGGCTTGTAATCCACTGACCTTCGAGGATTTGGACAATTTGGTGAGATGTGTCCCTTTTCTCCGCATCTGTAACATTCCACTTCTGATCTCTGACCACCGCCAGACTGTCTTCCTCCGTAACTTTGAGAGGGAAATCTTCTGGGTCCGAAATTAGGACCAAACTCTCTAGGCTTGGGTCCAATATCCTGTGTTGTCATTTTGGATTCCAGCAAGTTGAATCTTGCATCTTCTTCCTTCCTTCTCCTATCATGCATCTCCTTCAGAGAGCAAATGTCCTCTGTATGGTTCTTCTGCAAACAGTAGGAATAGAAGGCTCCAGGAATGGTTGGTTTTCGTGTACATTCAGTGGCTAAATGGCCTGCTTGATGAAACTTGCCACACCAAGTATTTGACCGTATCACATCTCTTCCTGCTCCTGCAATGTTGGATATGCTCGCGGTATTCACTTTCAACATCTGTAGCTGCTCTGTAATCACATCCATCAACTCCTTTTTGATGTTTGCAACTGAGTTGAATAAGTAGTTCTTCAAGCTTTCACCTCCTGAGGCACTGGTAGTAGGGTTTTGAGGAGTCTCTGTAATCACTGCATAAACCGGTTGGGCTGGTACAGAGGGGTCTCTGTTCTGGTTCTGATTCAGAGCTCCTGTTTGAACTGTTGGCTGTTGGCTCCAGTTGGTAGGGTTCCACTGTTGCTGCTCATTTGGCATGGAGGAAATTGGTTGGGACCATTGTTGTTGTGGTTGAACCACCATTTGAGGCATGGATGGTGGCCACTGTGGATTTGGTGCACTGTACTGTGATACTGGAGGCATCTGTTGGTAGGGATAGGGAACAGTCCCTGGAACTTCATTTGGTGGATACATCATTCCTGCTCTAGCTTCCACTTCATCGTACAGTCTTGCACCTTCTGTTGCAGCTTACAGGGTGGCTGGTCTTTGTAGCTCCATAAACTTACGGACTTTTGGCTGTAATCCTCTGAGAAACACCCCCTTTTGAATGCCATCATCTAGATTATGGTTAGTCCATCTCTTCAGGATGGATTCCATTCGTGAGACATAGGCTTCTACTCTTTCTCCAGAGGACTGACTTAGGTTCATAAATTCCTCTCTCATCCGCTCTTCAAAACCTTCACGCTTGAATTTAGTGAGGAAGGCCAACTTCAGGTCATCCCATGTGCCAAAAGTTCATGCTGCTTGTCTCTCATACCACTGAAACGCCGCGCCCTTGAAAGTGGCGAGGAATATTGCTAACCAATGCTCAGGGGTTCTGGCATTGTTAGCCACACATGCTACCATAAACTCTGCTACATGAAGATCGGGGTCTTCATTGTACTCTCCCTTAAAAACTGGCAATGGGACTACATTCGCTGGCCTGTCATCAATATTTCCAGGACGGATCTGGCTTGGAAGTGGACCTCCAGCAGGAGGAGGAAGGGCTTGATGTGCCATTGGGGCTTCTGTAAAGAGTTCCGCAAGGGCGTCAAAGGCGGATTCTGCTGCGAGCTCGTTCTCAGCCTTGATTTTTGCTTTCTCTCTTCTCACGTACCTCTGGACTCGTTCTAATGCTTGCCTCTTTATTGCATCATTCATCAGGGGGTTGGCTCCACTATGTTGTTAGTGCTCCACAGAGGGTTAACAGAAGGATTCAGTCTCTGGAGGACTCTCTTGCCAATATTTCTTCTACTTCTTTCTTTTCAACGTCCCTGAATTTTGCTTTCATTCCACTGCACAGAGGAAGGTATTCGGTTCTGAAGGTGTCAAAATGCATACGTCTGAGCATTGTGGTGGTGCCATCATCATAGTAATGCCAGCTTCTGATGGTTTCAACAGTGTATGTTGTGAAAAACACTCTGTCTACCAACTTCCAGTGGGTTGCTAATTGAACAAACAGAAGATTATCAGTACACCAAGCATCCCATGTATCTTGCTATTGAGCATCCACGAACAAATTCCAACTCTTTTCCTTCTTGTCTTTGTGAACCTCTACAGACCAAGACTCTTGAAGCTTCTTCACAATCTCCCACTTGATGTTATCTGGAAACTTCTCAATGAATGCCAAATCTTCCATGGATGTTCATTCTCTCTGTTTTTGCTCTTCAGTTTGTTCCCAAACAGTTTGCCACCAAGATGCAAGTTTCTGTTGCTTCAATAGGAAGAGGAAACTGTCCACCACATAGAGCATGCATAATGATGGTGATGTGTTTCCGCCATTGTGGGATGAACTTCTTGTGGAAAGTGGCTTTGATTATGAGAAATTCCAACTCTTCAGTAGAAGAAGGAACTTTACAAACATCCATTGAATTCTTCTCTTCTTGGCAATGCCATTTCCTTCATTTTCAGCCTCTTCTGGTGCTTGTTGATGGCAAGGTTTCCTGGCTGCGCACCAAAAACATGGAGCCCCGAAAGGAACACCAAGGAAAATGGAATTCTCTTGCAAGAAAATCTATCTTGTAACGTCAACAAGCTTGTTTATCATGTTTCATATGATCACAATGAAGAAAAGAACACCAGGCACAACAAATCTTCATACAACATTATGTAGATCTCCCACGGATTTGGTAGAATCAACTATGTTCTTCAATATCTTCACAAAATCCATCAATAGAACAAAGAAAACAAAGGAATACACCATATTTGAATGGAAATACATCACATAGTATTCATCTTCAATATCTTCATAGTCTTCTCTCTCAATCTCTCATATACAATCACTCTGTTTCAGTAGAATTGGCTATCTCTGACTCTCTCTCTCTCTCTCTCCATCAATAATACATCATATCCTCACTATAATATCTCAAAATCACTCTCAATAATCCCTCTTAGGTCGTGGATACCCCTCCCAAGAGGTAGGTCTGATATGAAGAGTCACCAGAGCCACTACAGTGTCTTTTCATAGCTCACTACTGTCACTTCACTCTAGTCTTCACTTGAGTCTTCAGCAGCTATTTCTTCCACTTCTTTCAGCTCTTTTGCACTTGTATTCACCTCTTTCCAAGGCTAGAAAACTTTCCCAAGCTACACTCTCATCCATCAGAACACATACAGAAGCATACAGAACAGTCACAGAACAGTACCAGAACAGCTACAGTACAGAACAGAACAGAATAGAGACAGAGGCTCTACAGAAGACCTACAGAAGGTTACAGAAGGTCATCAAAACCACATAACTCATACTCAAACCATTCCAAACTCTCACAAACCATTCAATAAGCTTTCACAAGATCTCAATCTTCATCAATCAATACTCCATCCCTCCTTACAGAAGACAATCAGAATAAAACAGACCAAAACAGAGCAAAACAAAAGGTATACAGAACCAATCAGAACCTATCAGAACATCACAGAACCACCAATAAACATCATGAACTTCCAAAACACAATCAATATCATCCAAAACACTCTCAAACCACTTCCAAATCAATCAATCATCTCATAAAATCAACCATTCAGCTCTCAAAATCAACAAAAATCAGCCAAAAAATAAGTCATTTCAACACTCAACAACCTATGTCTGTTAGTGTGGTGTTAGTGATATTTATATGCTTTTGGGTTATGTATTGAGCTTTGCTCGTGGATTATGCATTTGACAACTCTCCTATGTTTACCCTTAGATCTTCTATGTGCATGATATCTATGCCTATTGTATATATGGTTACTAACACATTGCAGTTGTGATAGTCTTTAGTACCAATTGTTCCTGGTTTTTCTATCTTGGTTGCTTACACTTGGTTGATGGTATATTATTATAATTTATTATAGTTGTATATCATTTTAGTATTATGCATTCTATTTGAGGACAATCACTTGGATTTGATAAATACTTGATTATAGTTAGTGGGCAACTCATCCTTTTGGCAGTTTCTCTTGCATAGCCCTTGATTTGGCTATGAAATTGGGGCTATTTTGTTGTCATTTACAACAACATGTTTGACTTGGATTGTGTTTTTGTCTCTTACATTATGGGGTGGTGAGTCAAATGATAATACAATCTTTAACATTAAGAAGTTGTATGGCACAAATTACAACTATTAGAAGGCACAAATTTGGCAGGTTCTAGTGTAGAAACTATAAATTAAGCCATTCAGACATGAGGGTATAAAGCCCAGAATCTTTGACACAAAGGATTGGGCTGAATTGAATGAGTTATGTAAATCCACAATCATTTTGTCACTCTCTAAGCAAGTCTACTATAATGTTGTCACTGATGGGCAGATCACTTGATAGTTATGGGATAAGATTTGTAATATCTATGATAAGTAAATCCTTGCCTCTTAGATGTATTGGCTAAAGCAACTCATGGATCTTTGTATAAAGGAGGGGACCTCCATATTTGTCCACTTAAACGAGTTTTATTCTATTTTCAGCCACTTGACTTTGTAGGGAATTGAATTTAAGGACAATCTTTTTCCCTTGCTGGTTACATTGCTTGAGTCATGGGACACATTCTGTACTTATATGTGTGCAAATATGTCTACTGATGGGTTGAAATTGTAGGATGTAGAGGGGGCCACTCTTGAATGAAGAGGTTAATAAAAAGAATGTAAATATTTATTGCACATCTTATGCTTTGATAGATAGAGGCAATGATGGTAGGAGCAATAATGACCATCGTGGAAGAGGCTCTCAAAAGTCTCATTCTCAATCATGTGGGTAGTCCTGCAATAAGTCTTGTGGCTGTAAGTCTGCATTGACTTATCACTATTATGGGAAGTAGGGTCATATTTGGCACCAATGCCATAAGATGTGTGATAACAAGCACAAAGAAAAGGAAAAAGATAAAGTGCAAGAAAAGAACGATGATCGCAACATTGTCTTTAGCAAGTCTAGTGTCAAGATCAAAGAGACTAATGTCATGTAAACCGATTTTGATGATGACTACATACTTGCAGCTTCTTCTCTTAATGTTTTGTAGTTGACTAATGCCTCATCTACTTATGCTTAGTGTTGGCTGTTTCATTCAGAGGCTTCAGTTCATGTCACCCCTCATCGAGAGTGGTTCCAGTCATGTTGCATCATGATAGGATTTGTTAGAGGCCTTGGATATTGTTGGTATTGGAAATGTCTAGCCACAGTTTCTTTTAGATAGTATGTTTATTTTGCATGATATACGCTATCTTTCGGCTTTGACCAAAATCTTGCTTTTGGCTAGGTAGTCGGATGATGCAAGTCATGTTGTATCTTATGGTGATTCCTTGTGGAAGCTTACCCATGGGAAACTTGTGTCCTGGCACAAGGTGCCAAGTCTTGCACTCTTCATTCCTTATATCTGGGTTTATTGAGCATGTTTTGGCTGTGTGACTACATTCTTGTGATCATTTTCTTTATGGTAGGTAGACTCGTAACTCGCATAAGAAATCTTGTATTATGCACATGAATGAGGAGAAAATGCATAAGTAGCATGAGCAAGTGGTTGAGATATGTAGAGTGATATTTCAAGAGGAGTCTCCTATTACTGAACAACTAGCTAGACATCCTGTAGTAATTGATGCTCTAGTGGCTGAGGACCATGATGTTAGATAGGAGATATAGACCCCACAACTTATTTTGTGGCGATCTACTAGAGATAGACATTAGCCTTTGATCCATTTGAGCCCTCTATGGATTATGTTATGGTGATAGTTGTTGGTAGTGAGCCTTTTATCTATGATGAGGCCATACATAGAGGTGATAGTTACTCTTGGGAGAGGGCCATGTAGTTAGAGTCTTACTTACTATTGAAAAATCATATATGGGATTTGGTTCCTTTATTTAGTGGAAAACATATTGTGCCATGCAAGTGGGTGTACAAGCTGAAGAGTACTCTTGGATACCCAGCCTATATAAGGTTGAATTTGTTACTAAGGATCTTAAGCAAGAGCACGGTGTTGACTTTGATGAAGTTTTCTCTCTTGCCATCAAGATAACTACCCTATGCTTGGATTTGGCTTTGATTATGTAGCTCAATTTAGACCCAGTCAGTTGGATGTCAAGATTGCTTTCTTACATGGGGACTTGCATGATGAGATTTATACGTAGCAATCTAAGGGCTTTGAGGAAAAAGGTAGGGAACACCTAGTGTGCAAGTCGAGAAAGAGCCTTTATGGCCTTAAGTAGGGACTTAGGGAGTGATACCACAAGTTCAATGCTTTACACATTTCCAAATATATGCCCATATTAGTAATATGGATCCATGTTTATATAGAAAGAAAGCTCGTGATGACAGGCTTATGATTTTGGTATTGTATGTTGATGATATGTTGATTGTTGGGAGTGCTCATGATGAGCTTGATGCCTTTAAAAATCAACTCAAGAAGAACTTTGAGATGAAGAAAATGAGACAGGCTTCACATATTCTTGGGATATAAATCATGCATGATTACTCTAAGGGTCTCCTTTTACTTGTTGTAAAAAGAGTACATCCAGATAGTTCTTGAGAAGTTTATATGCAGCATGTTAAGCCTATTGGTTTTTGTTCACCTTCTCGTGTAAAGGTTAGTTAGGCCGATTATCTGTAGTTTGATGAGCAAAATGTTGAGATGGCCAAGATCCCTTATGCATCTACAGTGGATAGTTTGATATATGTCCACTCATCCTAACATAGCATTTGCAGTAGTGGGAGTTATGGCATGCTATATGGCTATACTTAGTAGGTGGTACTGGGATGCTGTGAAGGGTATCATGAGATACCTTAAGGACACTATAGTTATGTGCATATATTATGGTGGCCAAGATAGAAGATCGTGGGTTACACTTACTTTGACTATGCAAGACATGCATGTGGAAAACCAGAGTTGCAGCAAGAAAAGTATGCACAAGAGGGAGATAGGAGCTCAAAGTAGAAGAACAAAATCTTGTTTACTAAGTTGCTCAAAGTACAACTTGGGTACACTCTATCTCACACTTGATAGTGACCCATAGGCTGTTTATATAGCCTCCACTTAGCTAGGGTTAGGGTTTCCCCTGCCCCTTAAGTCCATTTACATCCATCAGCCCTCATATACCCTTGCTTAAGGTGAATTCCCATGCCTATATTCTAACACCCCCCCTCAATGGCAGGGTGGCATTGCATCTCAAGACATGTTAAAGTCCCCCCCCCCCCCCCCCCCCCCCCCCCCCCAACCCTCCTCAATCAAATGGGATGCCTTTATAAATTAGGCTATAAGTATATTCATAGGTAGAGGATATTCACAAGACTCAAAAAGTCGATTATCTGTGGATTGGAAGCCAAAGTTGGCCTCCAATTCCTTAGATATTGGTGGAACACTGGGACACTTATTGGTGATATGCCCGATCTTTTTGCATTTGGTGCACTTCATTTTGTCAGTGTATTTTTTCCAGTAGTTGCTTACAATATGCCCTTTTTTGTGACAAAAGGAGCACTTAGTAGAAGCGGTATGAACTAACACTTGCTCACGGGAAGTGATTGCTGATGTTCCTTCAATATGAATTCTCTTCTCTTCATCTAGACAATACTGGATGATACTTGCCAAAGTTGGGTTTGGGATATTAGTTAGGGTAGTCACAAGGGTTGGATAAACCTTCTTCACAGATTTTAGAAGAATAGCAATAGCATCCTCTTCATGGATTGGAGCTTGTACTGAGGCAAGATGTACCATGAAACCCTTCATGTGAGAAATGAAATTTCCCAAGTCTTCTCCTGATCTATATTCCAAGCTAAAGAATTCAATTTTAAGGAAGACTTTAGTATTTTTACCAGTGGCTCCATAGAGTTTTTCAAGCTCATCCCATTTTTCTTTAGCAGTATTTAGTTGATCAACATGATGAATCAAGGACTCATCTAAGTGTAGCATTATGATTGCTTGGGCACGTTGGTCATCCTCTACATCAACCAGATTTGTGGAGTTTACAGCTCTAGTGCCTTGAATGAGAGGCCAATACCCTCTCTCCATCATCTTGTACTTGATAAGTACATGCCATGGGTGGAAATCTTTGCCATCAAATTTACAAATTTGAGGGTGGACATCAGCATAGGTTGTGGCCATTGGGAAGGCCTTACCACTTGCTAAGATAAGGGCAGTGTCTAGTCCCACAAACAATTGATATTCAAAATTGCAATGAAGAGAAAGGCTGAAAATCATACATATGTAGTACTTCAAAATATGACTTTGGTGGTCCTTTCTTATGTGCAATCTTCTTCCGAGGTTTAATGGTTTTTTTAGGATTCAATGGTGTGAACCTAGACTGGACTTCTGGCTCCTCCTTGGGGTATGGTTTAGTTGATGAACCTTCTATTGGACAAGGACGGTCTATGATTTCAATGCTTGTTGTTGATGACTTTGAGGAGAGTAAAATGACACTCATCTTATTGACCAAGGTATTTGAAAGAAACCACACATGATATGCAGCAAGCAACACAAGTTTAGGATAGGATGGTCTATGTGTTTATAGTTGTACACACAGCCTTACAAAATGAAGTAGAGCACTTAATGATTTTAATTTTCTGATGAAAAACTTAGATTGAGTAAATACCAGTAGCAAAATGATTGAGCAATGTGCTTCAATGCTTACAAGCACTCATCTTTTAATTTATGCTTATAGAGATGGTAGATGTCGGTCTTTGATGAGCTTACTATTGCCTTGCCAAGTGAAAGAACCTGTGAAATGGAGTTTATAGATTAGTAGTTGACTCTGGAAGAGATAAATTGGTGATTAAAATAACTGTTAGTGACAGCAGAAGATGAAAAAAGCAAGAAGGTTAAGCTTTCAAGCTTGTGGCTATGGCTGCCATGAAACCCACAGTTAGGGTTTGACTCTGTGGGAGCAGCATGAGAAGAATTTCAAGAAACCCTCTTGGGTGGGGATAGCCCACTTTGGGGTCTATCAAAGCCCCATGGTCACTACCATCATTGCACCTGCTATAGGCCGCGCTACTGTACAAACTGTCAGACTATTCAAAACTACACCAATCTGACGATTTTCTCAATGCCATTTTCCACACTGCCCAATGTTGCTCTTTGATGTGCCACGACTGGTTGCCTTGTGTTAGGGAAGAAGTTCTTAGTTGAAGCCAGGAGTTGAAATGTTCTCCTTTGGCTTCTTGGGAGAGCCTCCAAGGCCAAGGGGTCAAGCTGGCTATGGAGTTTGAAGGTCCAAGATGAGAGAAATGAAGATTTTCTTGTGCACTTAGTGAGGCTGAGGTTTGAGAAAGCTGAAAGGATCAAAGGAGGCTCCCATACCATGTGGAAAACTAGAGTTGCAACAAGAAAAGTGCGCACGAGAGGGAGATACGAGCTCAAAGTACAAGAACAAAATCTTGTTTGCTAAGTTGCTCAAAGTACAGCTTGGGTACACTCCATCTCACACTTGATAGTGACCCATAGGCTATTTATATAGCCTTTGCCTAGCTAGGGTTAGGGTTTTCCCTGCCCCTTAAGTCCATTTATATCCATCATCCCTCATATACCCTTGCTTAAGGTGAATTTCCATGCCTATATTGTAACAATGCAAACAATAGGAAGTCTACATCTGGCTACATCTTCACCTTTGCTAGAGACATTGTTTCTTGGATGTGCAGGGTGTAGAAATGTATGGCCCTATTTACTACAGAGGCAGAGTATAATGTAGCTACTGAGGCTTGCAAGTAGGCTCTCTAGTTAGGCTGTTGAGTCACAGACCTTGGTATTACTGATGTGGTCCCTACAACATTATATTCAAATTCTATGAGTGCCATTCAATTGGCTAAGAATTTGACATTCCATGCAAAGACAAAGCACATTGAGATGCACTATCATTTCATCAAGGAGGTGGTAGAGGACAAGTATGTTGAGCCAACTGACGAGAATATTTCAAATCTGCTCATTAAAAGTCTCTCAACAGAACATTTTGCCTTTCGTAAGAAGATGATGGGTGTAGGATGAAATGACATCTATTTCTAATCTTTTTGTACTTTATGTACATTTATAATTTGCTACTTTTTTTTTTTGTTCTTTTCTCGCTAGGGACACTTTTGCCTTAAGTGGGAGGTTGTTGGGAGTAAAGGTACTTATACCTAATCGTCTATGTATTCATTACACTGACAATACCTACACACCTGTACATTGTAGGTGGTGGACACCCATCATTGTCACTTCATTCTTTCTCCTCTTAGTGATATTTGGATAAAGGAAGGCAAGTCACACATTATTACTATTGGAGTTTCCACATATGATGTCCCTCTCTCTTGTTCTCTTGCTCGATCTACCATAGCTCTTGCTTTCACTTGTATGCTTCCACTTAGGCTCTACTTTTCACTTGCATGATGAGATTTATATATAACAGCTTGAGTGCTTTTAGTAAAAGGATAGGGAACACCTAGTATGCAAGTTGAGAAAGAGCCTTTATGATCTTAAGCATGCACCTAGGATATGGTTTCATAAGTTTAATGTATTTATGTGATCATAGTTTTACTTATGGATATGGATCTATGTCTCTACAAGAAGAAGGCTCATGTGATGGTAGCCTTATTATCTTGGTACTTTATGTGGATGATATATTGATTGCTAAGAGAGCTCATGATAAGCTAGATGCTTTGAAAACTTAGCTCAAGAAGAGCTTTGAGATGAAGAAAATGGGACATGCCTCACATATTCTTGGGATGTGTATCACATGCAATCGCTCTTGGAGGCTTCTTTACTTGTCATAGAAAGAGTACATACAAAAGGTCCTTAAGCCCTTCCATGTGTAGGATGTTAAGCTTATTCGATGTCCTTTACCTTTCCATGTGATAGTTAGTTAGGCAAATTGTCCCCAATCAAATGAATAGAAGGTCAAGATAGCTAAGATCCCTTATGCATTTGTAGTGGGCATCTTGATGTATGCCATGATCGCTAATCACCTTGACATAGCATTTGCAGCAGGAGTTGTGGCACACTATATGACTACACTTGGCTAGCGACATTAGGATGCCATGAAAGGTATCGTGAGGTATCTAAAAGGCACTATAGTTATGAGAGTTTGCTATGGTGGTTAGGTTACTACAGTTTTTGGTTACACTAACTCCAACTATGTAGGACATGCATATAGTAGGAAGTCTACCTCTGGGTATGTCTTCACTTTTGTTGGAGGTGTTATTTCTTATATATCCAAGGTGCAAAAATGCATGAGACCTTATCTACTATTGAGGTAGAGTATGTTATAGCCATTGAGGCTTGCAAGGAGACCCTATGGTTAGGTTGTCTAGTGGTGGACCTTGGTATTATTGTTACTCTTACATTGCATTTGGATTCTATGAGTGCTAATCAATTGGCTAAGAATTTGGTCTTCTAGGAAAAGAAAAAGCACATTGAGGTGTGTTATCACTTCATCAAGGAGGTGGTAGAGAACAAGTCTACTGAGCTTGTCCTGATGAGAATCATATAGATCTGCTTACTAAAAATCTCTTAGCAAAATGTTATGCCTTTCTTAAGAAGATGATGGGCACATGAGATGTCGTCTTTTCTCATCCTATTGTATTTTATATACATTTGTACTTTGTTACTTTTTCTTGTTCTTTTCTCACACTAGAGACACATTCACCTTTAAGTCGGAGGTTGTTGGGGATAAAGGTGTCTATGCCTATGCTGCGTTATATTTACTTCACACATCTTGACCACAAACCTATACATTGTAGGTGGCGGGTGCCCATTATTGTCACTTTATTCTTTGTTCTTTTAGTGATTATTGAATAAGGAAAGGATGGTTGCACATTGTGACTATTGGAATTTCCACATTCAATGTTTGTTTGTCTGTTTCTCTCTTTCTCTCACTTTCTTGCTTCCGTTGCCATAGCTCTTGCTTTTGCTTGTGTGCTTCCACTCAAGCCTTACCTTTCACTTCATTTGTCATGGATGCCTACTCCAACAATTTGACCAAAAATCAAAGGTAGTTACTAGCGTTGATGAAGGTAAGCTTGAGGAAATTGGTGAAGTTCTTAAGAAACCTATTGAAAGATGATTGAAGATCCCATAGTTGGAACAAGTATAGCTGTCACTTGTAGGGGTGTTGATGTTGGGGATCTTAGGGAAGTTATATTGGCCATGATGATGTTGGTTATAGATCCTGGGTCACCTAGGATAAGAGCAATGTCCCAATAAACTCTTTTTGTGGCTCGGAACATATCAAAATGCCGATCTTGCAATATTATTAGTTTCTAGAATAACATATTGCAATTTTGGCTGAAGTATCTAAGCTTCTTATGGATTTAGGGCTAAGGTGTTTTACTTTGGTGTTTGTCTTTTTAAATTTAATAAATCTCCAAATAGCATCTTCATCCTCCTGCTCTTTCCATTTCTTGGCGATGCTCTTCTATGCCTTGATCAATATTTGTAGTATGCTAGGTGATAGAGCCTTTCAAAGTTTCTTTTCTTTAGAAGCCTTGAAATCAAAGATTGCGGCCTCCCCTCCTTGCTCTTAGCATCTCTTTATTAGTTCTTCTAAATCTTCCCATTGCACTTCATATCCTCAATGGTAAAGAGGAAGGTTGTGGGTAGGGGCTTGTAGTGCACTCAATAGTTTCATGCGGCACTCCTATATCTCTAGTGTCATCTCCATCATTACTTGTTAAGCTTGAGGCATGTCGCTAGTCCTCTTGTTTAGCTCCTAAGATTCTTGTGGTTCCACATAGTGAGCACATAATCTGACATAGAGAACATGATCTCAAGTAGCTCTATGCATATGATGGAAGCAGTTTGTATGCCCTTTCTATAGAGCTCATTCACATATTTGTAGACATTTACATGTACCCTAAGTGCATTTGCAAGCTTGTTGGTTAGCTTTGTTTAGTGCCTCTCCATAGGTTTTTCTTAGTTCATCTTTGGTGTGATTGGCAGTCCTAGTCAAACCTCATTGACGGTCTTTTACAGAGTAGTGTAAGCTATTTTGGGCTATTCTTGGGCTTGGTCATTCCCTTGGATTTCTTTTTCACAAAGGGATGTGTTGGATTTCTTCTAACTAGAGAGTGATGTATGCTACTTGGGTCTACATTTCATCCTGTCTTTTTTATAGCTCTTCTACCTCTCAATTTTTTAAATGTAATCCCATGTCACATTCCCTTAACTATGCTTGGAGGTCCTACATTCGATGGTTGGTTTGAATTATAAACTTTTTGTAGGCCTCTTGGGTATCATCTAACCTAGTTTGTAGCTCCTATTTTTCCTAAACCACTTCTATTTTATCCCTTTGGAGTTCTTTGCATAGTAGCTCTAAGGTGCCTAGGTTTCCTCTTGCACTAAGTACCATATTCCACTCCTATGGGCTCGAGCTAGACTTAGAAGGGTGCTGCTTGTTGCCTTTTGAGGTAGTTGTGACATCTTCTGTGGTTTTTGCCTTATCTAATTCAATCATTTTAGTATGTAGGTTTTCTACTTAAGTCACCATCTACTAAAGAACTCCTTGGTCAACACTCTGTGATCTCATCACTAGCTTTTGCTAAAGACCTCCTTGGTCAACAATCTATGAGTTTTCAACTACCTTCTTGGTTACTTTACTAGATCTACCTTCACCTTTCTTTATCATGAATTGCTCTAGTTGTGAAAGTGTTTGACTTAAGTACTGCATGAGAGTTCTTTTGACATATCCTATGTGCTTCCTCATCATGACTTTTGACTTTCTTGCTTTCTTCTAAGATCTTCTTTTGGCAATGTGAATTGTTGACTGTTCTTTCCCCCCTTGTCTACTTGCTTCCTTGTTGCAAGTTTGGCTTCTTATCTCTTGTTCTTTTGGCTCCTTTTCCTTCTCCCTAGTTTCTTTGCTAGACTCTCTTATGTACAATTGCTCTTGTGTTATTTCACTTGGAATTATGACTTCACTAAAAAATGTGACAAGTCCTATGGCAAGTGGCACTTTGATGGAGAGTCCCAATCTTACATTGGTTACTTTAAGTGCACTTGTGAAGCTGAAGACTGTTCCTTTCAATTCAATAAACTCACATCAAGAGCTTGAGTGAAATTTTTCTTTTTTTTAAATGGTCTCATGAACTTTCTCTATCCAAAGTTTTGGATTCCTAGTCATGATCTCCTCTATGATTATGTATTCCATGAGGTATTTTGGGATCCTTGTTGTGCAAGAGTTTGGCTTGTTATCGGTAAACATTTTCAAACAAAAAAGGACAACCCATTTGTTTATAGGTCTTGTCATAATGGGGGATCTAAATTATCTTATGAATTCTAAGGAAAAGCACAATTCGTTAAGGGAATATGACCTTGAGGTTGTATATGGAAGTATGGCTCAAATGTGAATAAAAAAATGGTTTTGAGTTTGTATACAAAAATATGGCCTAAATCAATCATGGCTTCAATGTTAAATGTAGGAATACTTAGTCACAAATTTGTGAAGAATGTTTGTAATAGTCTCAATATTGACGATAAAAGTTCTTCAAGCCAACAACTGTTGAAACCTTTTTGTAATAGTCTTAATGATTTGAGCAAAGCTTACTACTTTTGCTTGGCTCTTGTGCTTAGACTTACATAGACATATCATTTTTCTTATTGAGCACAAGATGAGCCCATAATACTTTTTAAAAGTTGAAAGTGCTTCCGTGAAGTGAACTAGAAAATAAAGAATTCTTGGTAAGTCGGAGAGGGGCTTTACCTTGTTATTCATAATACAATATCATACACAAAATAACCTTATACAATAGGTAACTTATGTTGCTCCTCCTATTATACCATAAAGAGCAAGGCCAAAAAGTACCAAAACAGCCAAGCTTCCTACCATGGATATGAGAATTTATACTATATATTAAAAGAGTAGGGCCACAAAGTGACTAAGTAACAAAACAGCCAAGCTTCCTACTGTGGATATGAGAATTTGTACTATATATTGAAAGAGTAGGGCCACAAAGTGACTAAGAGATTGAAATACTCTCATTGTATGTTTGAGAATTCTCAAGATTGAAACTAATGGTAAGTACATTATATGCAAAAGAGAATAAAAACCATTCCCAAGTTATTCACGCAATGTTCTTAGATTCACTCCTTAATGCATTTTGAGCAAAAAAAAAAAAAAAGTAGACACATATTAGATATAGAAAAATAACAATGCAAGGTGCTTAAAATCATTGTACATCTATGTTTCATAGCTTAAAAGCATGCTATTAAAGATGTTCTCATGAACTTCAAAGAATAGTCTAAATTATGTGGCTCTCCATCCAAGTACTCCATTGGGAACATAATGGCTCTAACTAATTGAGATACTAAAAACACAATTGGTAGACCTGTATGGATATATCATCCATCCTACTCACCACCAAATAGTTCATAATAACATCATTTTGCTAGATAGGAGTGTTGTATTGAAATATAGTTGCCCCCCAAGCATCTCACATAGTTCTATAAGCTTTATATTTTGTTGTTGTGTGTTTTAAAATATAGAAGTTTGCTCCATTCTCAGAAGGCACTAGCATTGGTGGAAAAGTTATCAACCATACAAATAGTGTCACTGAGTGCATTACGTTCTCCACCACACAAAGGCATATTTGATTCTTTATCATTTATTGAATGATATAATTTTGAATCATTGGCGTATATGGGTTCAAGTGTATGATAATCCTACTCACTTATATACTTGTTGATAAGGCACCTTCTTTAACATTTTGATACACAAAACTCATAAAGACAATAAATAACTCTACATCTCAATGCATATTTGAGTAGCCATTGTTGCAATGTATTGAGGATGATCCTATGAAGTGCTTGTAGTTCCATTTCTTGTCCCTTGGTATATCATTTGGTTTGACCTCCCAAAATACACTATTTACCTCTCCATGTCTATCTCCATCATCAAATTTCTACCTTAAGAAGTTGACTATATCATTGGCACACTTCATAAACCAAGAACATGTCTTTAATTGCTCTTGTTTCTAATCTCTTTTAATTACAATGCCTACCCCATCGTACTCACCTTCGCCATGGACATATGTGAAGAAGTTCCATAACAACTCAATGCTAGTTAACTTGTAGTACTTGTACCAAAAAAAGTGAAGAATTGTGACAAGTAAGTATGCATATAAGATAAATTTCATGATCAACAAAAGGGCAGGGCACAAATTCATTGATTTTCATAATGTTAATAAGCAATTGAATACAACCAAGGTAGACATACTTAGAAACAAAGAGAAAAGGACTTGATGCTTAAAATTGTGCAACATATTTGTTAGACCATTTCCAATGTTACTTCAAATAGTCAAAGCCTTGATTTCTTGGCCATCTACTATGCAGGTAGAAACAATGATGCACAAAGAGAGTATAATCTTATTTGCATTGGAAATATAAAAGAAAATATAACGTTCTTTGCATTGAAAATGTAAAAGTATATAAATTTCTTTACATCATTTGATTGTACACACATATATGTTATGTATACTAGGATGATAAGTTGCAAAGAATACCAATGCATAGATTGAATCTCACTTTGCTCCTTGAAAGACTAGTTCTTTATGAAGTCTATGATAAAGGTAACCATGTCTACAGTAAACTTTTGTGTTTAGTCTTTGAATTGCTGAGATTGCCACTAGCGATAAAGTTGTGTTTAATAAACCTAGTCGTGCAACTTTAAAGTAAGGTTACGAATCCTTACAATCCATTTTCTTGAGTATCACATCCTTGTGTTTCTTTGCGATTGCCTCTTTGATGACAGCTTCTAACATCTTTACCAAAGCTAGATCATTAGATATCTCCTTTGGACAAAGCATTATCTTTCTTGATCCACATTCTTGGCACTTTCCCAACAAGCAAGACTACTTATGGAATGTGGATCTTGTTGACTTGCATAAAGCACTAATATAATGTGAGTGATATTATTGCAAGAGTACTATATCATACCGCATTGTGAGGTGCCCTCTTTTGGCATACACATCATGCATGTATAATGACATCCAACTCCATGTTTATTTTGCCTTATGTGGATGAATGTTTCCTTCAAGAATATCATGTATGCATGAGTAAGATTATAACATGTATACCTATTCCTTAACTTGCATATAAACTAAGGTTTCAAACCTCAAAGGAGGTAACTCAATAATTCTATTATGGAATTATTGTATTTACGGTAGTTATCAAAATTATCTCTAAAAATATTTTTTATTTTATTTATTTTTGTGTGGATTTTTTCTATTTGTCGCATGATCAATGACTTGTTATGTATAGCATTGTATGTGACATTGATTGCATTATGCTTGGTAGATAGATAGAAGGATACTAATGTGCTTTGTGGTTTGGTTAGTAGATTATTAAAGGGAGTTATGTGGACTAACTATTTTGAGGAAACACATTTTAATGCATAGAAATTATAGTATGGAATTATTGTATTTCTATGCACCTTGGTAATGAAATTGTATGCGCTCATGCACAAATTATTTATTTGGAAACTATTATTTTATAAGACCTAGAAGGCTTGATTATTATTATTTTGTAATCCATAGTTTAGGTGTATTTGACAGAAGTTAGAAATATTGGACCAAAAGCATGGTGTTTATAGAAGAGAAGCAAATGCCCAAAAAGGAGATGGGTTTCAATGTTGTTTTTAAGCCAAAAGCTTAATATAATTCATAAATAACATATGGGGGAGGTGCTCACCCGTGTGTAGGGGAAGTTTGCATGCTTTTTTATTTTTTTTTTCTCTCTTACAAATTGTGTGGTCTTAAATTTTTGGTTAATAAATTGTTGTTGTATGGTGAAGGTTCTCAATATTGGTATTAGACTACAGTGATTAGTTATCTAGTCAACATCAGGAAAGCAAACATCCATCTCGATAGGTTGTACCATCATTATCATCAAGTTTTTCTCTTGCATCCATTGGGCAAAGACTCTATAGAAGATCAAGGCTACTCAACACAATTAATTGTGTGGGAGAAGTGACTTTTTAAGGTTTTATTAAAGCTTTCTTTTGCCCTTATTTTCCATGCACCACCATGTTGACTACCCAAAACCACTTTTCAAGTGGTATTCAATGAATAGGTAGTTTTCATCTTTTGAGGAGGAGAAGTAGACCTATCTACATGGACCTACTCACTTATCTTTTGGGAGTCCAAAATCACTTTTAGATTGCCTCTTTCACCGTCCCCATTAATCATTGGTTGCATAGTGCTGCATAGGGTTTCATCAAACACCATTTTGTCTTGATTCACTTCATTTAGAAACATTTAACTCAAAATCTCTAAAGCCTAAAGCTTTAAAAGGTTAGTTCAAAGCTAGGATGTGGGTTGCATCTAAGGTTAGTAGGGGGAGTTGGACCCCACTCCCCCTATTAACCCTCACTCGCACCCAAGGTGAATAGGGTGAGTGGGGAGAGCTTAATTCCACAATCACCCTACTAGCACATGTGAAAAAAAAGTTGCTAGCATTGTGCTAGTAGGCTCGAACATAAGTCTCTTGCTCCCATTGGTTTACACGACTTGGTGGGAGACATATAGCCAATCATCTATTATTCCCTTTTTTGTTTTGACTAAAAACGTTGCTTTGGCAAGTAGAATTAATTTGTGTATTGAATGATCTCTTGTTGCTCACCTTATGGTATGACCTTAGGGTGAGTGGAGAAAACGTTTTACTCATGTACTCCCACTCATCCTAGGGCAATTTGGCCAGTAGAGGATGAGACAACCTTAAAACCACTCTTAGAGTTCACAAATTCCATCAATCTTTCCAGTCCTTGAATGAATGGTAGTTTGATAGTTTGTGCTATATTTTGTTGTCTCCAAACAAATATCACTACTAAAAGCTTACTTTAGCCTATTAAGGTTTTTAAAAAAAGCTTTTAAATAGATGGTTGAAATATCTCAAAAAGAGGGGAAAGTTATTTAATAATTTCCCCCATCATGCCAACATCAAAACCATCTCTCTCCAATTGTTGCATTAAGGCTTACACATAGAGACAGACGGCTAGTTTGGCTAAAAAAGGAAGAGTTTGCAAGGGTACATGTCACATTTTGACAATATTTGTGTTTCATGCTTGGTGGACACTTCTAGGTTGGGAATCTTCCCCACACATCCTTTTGTCCACACCCATAGTAGAAAAGGACAATACCATTCACATTAAAAATAAGACTTGCAACTTGCAAGAGTTGAACCACCACCAATTGCAAACAAGAAGTAAATAGAACTAGTGCACCAACAAAGAGGTCAACTCATATTTGTTGACAATAATGGGAGTGCCCTATGTGTAACGAAATATTTGGATGGTTTTTAGGGTGGAGGGACTCTCAACTAGTGTGTAACTAGCCTAAGCTCCTTCAATTCATCCTTTTCACCTCGACTTTGGCTCAAGGCCCCACCATCTTTGCCAATCTAGAATCTCATCATGATCATGAGAGAAAATAGCTTGTACTATAGAGATCAAAAGTAGAAGTAAACTCCAAAACCATTCTTAACATCGAACCACCCTCTTTTCCCTATAAATGGTTTTACACTAGAGGGGGATGCAACCAAATCTACCACCATCAATGTGATTTTTCTTCTCAAATAAAAATGAGTTTTGACTAAATCCTTTATTAAGGCTACTTCATATTTTAAGTTGGCCGCGAGAAGTTTGAATTGGGTCTCCATTGAAGTGACACCCAACCAGTGGTGGGGATGGCCCCTTCCATATTTAACCACCAATGAAGATCTCGACAACGTACCAACTTGTAGTTCGTCATAATTTGATTACCTTTTCCAACTCAGCATAGTTGCCTTTGAGTTTGGGGAGGGGCTATTTAATAACCCCCCTCTATTAAACTCAACCCTAATGGAAAGGCATTGACTTTTAAGCTACCATCTCTCAATTTGTCAGGGCCCACCACATTAATGACTTTGACTTTGGTCATTGATCAATATCATAGACTATATTCATAGGCCATTTGTTTATTTATTTGATCTATCCCTTTTCTAACTTTAATGCCTCGCTTCACATCCCTTTTTACTAATGATATAATCTTATGTGGGCTTTTGAGGCTTGAAAGATTAAAGAGAGCTTTTGATCTAACTAATCTCTTCTTCATTTAAGGCTAGTTTTGTAGAGATGTGACATGAAAACACTAGGACCTGTATAGAGTACTATGGGTGGAGTTTTTAGATATATGGAGCAAGAAAGACTAGAAACCATGAAGAAGATGATATGGCTCCTACGAAGCATACCAATTTGTTAGGGCCATTATCCACTATAGGAAGGGTTACACTTGTTCCATCGAGCTATGACAAAGTCAAGGTTTGAGATTTAATATATAATTATTTTTGTTAATCTCAAGATATTATAAATGACCCTCATGGCATTTTTTATAGTAAAAAAATTTTATTGGGCAAAAATACTTAAAGAATCATATATATGTATTTACAAACTCATTATTTAAAAAAAGTTTTAATCTTCAAGATGAAAGTTGAATTTTGCATTCAAGAGTCTAAGAATGAAATAATAATTTCTAGGAATTGTATTGAGCATGGTGATTGGGATCGAGTGATAGGGTGTATTCCTTCTTTTGTTCACTTATTTTGTCCCAAAAGTATATTATGTGGATTTTTCATGCATTGGCTAATTTTTCTACATGTTTTTGTTACTTTGGAAAACATGAGTGTATGTTTAACTTTGTTTAAAGAATTGATTTTCTTTTTGAGTTGTGATTGTTTGCTAATATGGTGGTAATCTTTAAACTTAATCTGGATGATAGAGGCTACTAATTGTTATGTGCCCCTTAGTAGCTAGATGTATATCTATATCTATGTATCAACAACATACTTATAGAGCACTAAAGTCCATGGCAATAAATTTCCAAAATTTCTATTCCCATGATAATATATCTATTTTTGTTCTAACAATTAATGTTATAGCCCTATGCATGTGAAACTTCTATAAGAGGTCATTGACAAATCTAATAGAAATAATAAAATTATGATACAATAAATTCTATCCCTAATTTTTTTATTTTAAGTAGAAAATAGCCTTTTTATGGTTACATATTTAAAAGAGGAGGTAGAAACCATGGAAAAATATCCAAATTAATTTTCATTCACTAATTATATTTAGATTGGGGATTCCTTCTCATTGGAAGATTCATAATTATTTCTATATTAGTATGTTGAAACCTTTTGAGGGAATCCCACTAGTTACTCCAATTGTGGATCATACTTCATTATTAGAGGAAGATACAAAAATTTCTTATTATAACTAATCCATGCATGGGGGAAATTATAATTGTGGATCATCATGCTCATCCATGCATGGGGGAAATTATAACTAATCTTGTATCATGCATATTTTTCTTATTTTTGTTCTCTCTTGTAAATTGTGTGGATTTCAATTTCTAGTTAATAATTTGTTGTTGTACGGTGAAGGTTCTCAATAAATTGAGTAGTCAATCAAAAATCTTTTCTAAAGCTCTACCTACACATACACATATCAAATTGTTTGAAATGAGAAGTTACCTCACATTATTATTGGTTACTTGTAAAACGGTTGTCCTAATCCTTAAGAAGTAATTGATTTTCTACCTTGGATACATTGAAGTGACTCTCAAAAATTACTTCTTAACTTAAAAACCCATGTAAGATACATCCCACTTTATTTTCCACTTTATAAACTAATTGTAAAGTATCTTTTTTGATATTACATTGCTTTGGGTACTTACAACTACCCGTCAAAGTACTAAGAATGTAGTAGTCTTTACACCTAAATAGAACTTGTTTGACTACCTTGGATACCTTGTAGCATATTTTAGAAGTACTTTTCAAGGAATCAGTCAATATATTTTTCACTTCATAAACCGCTTGTATAATACAATACTTTTAGAGCACTTAAGGTACTTGCCAAATTACTCAAAAAAGTAGTCTTAATCCCTAAATAGTACTTGGTTGACTTGGATAATTTGTGATTGCTTTACAAATGTACATTTTGATTTAGGATACCATGCAAGGCATATGTTGATCTAGTTTTGACTTCACTAACTACTTGCATGATACCTTTTAAAATATTATAATACTTTACAACACTTAAAACTACCTGCTAATATACTCAAAATTGTAGTCCTACTCCCTAATAGACCTTGATTGACTATCTTAGATACCTTACAATCACTTTTAAAAGTATTTTATGGTTTAGACTACCTTATAAGGCATAGTCCAATCTTATTTTCACTTGACCAACTGTTTTTATAGTATAAATTATGATATTTCAGTACTATAGAGCACTTAAGTCTACCTCCTAGAGTACTCCAAAAAAGAGCCTTAATTCCTAGCTATTGATTAGTTAATCACTTGGAGTACTCAAATAGTAGAGTGCTTGGTTGGCCACCTTAGATAACTTATAGTAATTGTTGCTTTAATGTTGTACTCCAAGAGCTTAGATAATATAATTTATGATATTTTAGTACTTTAGAGCACTTAATTCTACCTCCTAGAGTACTCCAAAAAATAGCCTTGATTCCTAGCTACTACTTAGTTAACCACTTGGAGTACTCAAATAGTAGAGTGCTTAGTTGGCCACATTAAATAACTTATATTAGTTGCTGCCTTAATGTTGTACTCCAAGAGCTCAACATCGGGACTAAGGATACAACCCTTATTATTTCAAAGGCATAATACATCTAGTCATGGCTATCTCTCACCTAACCTACTCACACATGAGACCTCATGAAGCATCTATAGAATGACTAAAAGCTTAGGCATAGTGAGTGTACCCACCAACTTACCTCATCGTAGTTGCAATATCTCAATAAGAAATGCTCCATGTTCCACACGATGTCCCTTGATTCACTCCATGTCCTCACATCCACCTTCAGATATGATATGGAGAGGAGAAGATGAAGAAGAAGGAGAGGAGTAGAGCGAGATGAACTTCTTGATGCATCCCTCATTCCCTCTCAAGTGAACCACATGGACACTTTCTCAATCTCACCTCTCTCACCATGAAAGAATAGATTAGAAGAACCTAGAATAACAAGAGATTCTCTCTATCAAGTTCCTCACTCTCATACCCTCTCCTTTACTCTTAAAAAAGAAAGAAAAGATAAGCAAGAACAAGGAGCCCATAAATTTGCACACACATGAGTAGCTTGTTTCATTCTTTTCCATCCCTTTTATACATGGATTTTAGGGTTTTCACACTTCTTAGGTATCTAACCCTTGTGGCCTCATGTAACAACTTCGAAATGATAATATGCAATTCGCATATGAAACCCCTCTTAGGGTAGGATAATTATTAGGGATAATAATTTTGTTTTGAATTAGGCAAATTTTTTTATTCCCTCCTTCCCCCAGCCGACTGTCGAGCTGGGAGAGGGAGGGAAGGGTGGGCACTAAGCTCCTTGCTGGAGCTTGGAGGGGGGGGGAGACCCATGCCCATCGATGCGTGGGGGAGGGAGGATCTTATCCCCTCCCCTATTTAAATCGCGGCTGCTAGAAGGCGTGGGGAAGGGAGAGAGGGAGGCTCCGTATGCAAGAATTGTGAGGGAGAGAGAGGTGAAGACACTGTCGCCTGCCGCAAAAGAAAGGGAGAAGGTCATTATGTCACGGCTAAAGGACAACAGCCGTGAGGGAGAGTGTGGGTGTGGTGTGAGAGGGGGGGCTCTAGCTGTAAATCCCTCGCCTTCCGGGCCTTGCACAAGAGGCTAACGTGACTCGGGATTGGATCTCGAGGCCCGCATACTAGTCTACGGGAGGAATCTTGGATTAGTGATCCCTGTGGATTGCTGGATAGCCTTCGGGCGGATTGTGGATAGGCCTATGGGCTGGACTTTATGTATTTCAAAGTTAAATATGATAACCTGTTAAAAAGGAACTTGTTTGATATTGCTTTTCTATGTCAAGTGATATGATTACGTGAAGGAACCAGTGCCTAACAGGTTAATTAAGGAAGCTGATTGATACATGTCCAACTAAATGTGTTAGGTAATTAAACAACTAAAACAGTCGTGAGGAAAGCACGGTGGATGTGGCCATAGGTCCGTCCTACGGATGGGTGGTCCCGGTTGGCCAAGAACTTTTCTCAAATCACGAAGGACAGCCAGAAGATCGCTCAGAGAATACAAAAAACAAGAGCGTTGACCTAGAGTTATAAAACTGATCCCGATTTACGTTGTTTTAGGGGAACGGAATGGGACTATGCCTTATGGCATAGAGGTTGAGCTTTGCATCTCTCTCGTTTCCCATTCTCCTTGAACCAAGTGCAGCGTGAATCCGCTTTGGACCTGGCATTTTTTAGTAAAGTAGTTCGCTCAGGTTCGACGCTAGTTGCCATTAGGAAATGACCAATAGGGAAAACCCTAATTCAGGTCGGTCCTAAGTGGGAACGGCCGGAATACTTCCACTACGTGGCAGACGCGGAAAGTCTTGGATCGCAAACCCCGTAACATTCCATAGGAGTGCCGCGTGGAGCTTTCTAGACATCCTTTCCGATGGACTGCTAAGATGTGTCCTGAAGATACGAGGGGACACGTTATAGTTGGTATCAGAGCGAACCAACAAGGAATTGTTTTATGAAATCTTAATAAGATAAAGTAAAGAAAATGTTGCTGTCCAAACATTTCCTTACTTTCAATGCTGTCTTGCAGAATTACGAAGCATGGAACAAGTTCTTAGTGTTCCGAGTCATGTTTATGACTGCAATGCATTCCCCGGATTATCGACAAAGGGTTGAGATGATGAACATCCTAGAGCGAATCTATAATTTGTACATGGAACGAAGTTGGACGGGTGCCTCAGAAATCTACTATATAGCTGCCCACCGGTTTGCATACCTTCAAACCAACCTAAAGAGGATCAAGTGGTTGGAAGACCTAAAAGTCGTGAAGCTGTTCATTTTTGTGGAAGCTCACATAAATTCAACTTTACATATTTGAGGTCGGAGGGTCGAACTAAACACATATGTATATGAGGAAGTAACCCGTGTAATCCCCGCTGACAAGATTAAAGTGTTGGGGCACCATGAGAAGAATAGGTTCCAAAGGAAAAGATACCCTAAACTTCCAATGACTTATCGATTCCTGAAGATCCATGACCCGAAACCATACTATTATACAGCTCCTATAGATAAATGTAATACAACATTATTCTCCCCAAACTAAATTTAACAGTTGGCTTATCATTGCAAGAAATGTTGTATTCCGGAAGGGCTATGCCCATATAAATACAAATAAGACTTCTTTTTATCAATATCTGATTGTGCATAAGAATTGATAAAAAGTTAAGTGGTTAGATTGCTTGGTTGATAGCAGAATTGGAGATGAAATAAAAATCAATAATGATTATTGTGTAATAACATTAAGAAACCTTTACCCAGGCATAACCCCAGGTACAGGTTCCTAGTTCGCCTCCTACATTAAGTATTGCTGTAATCCGGGAGAAGAAGTTTCTTCTCAAGCAGATTAAGTCGCCCAAATTTGACAGGAGAGGCAGGTCTGTCCAAACAGATGCTGAAATTTGGATTGAATCCATGGAGGATTACTTCGAAGCAGCCAGTACTGCACCCGCCAATTAGGCTATGCTCACCAAGCTAAAGCTCACCGGTGAAGCCAAGCTTTGGTGGAAGCAATGGTGCAGGGATCAAGGGATCGCAAAAGGATCCGTTACCTAGGAGAAGCTGAAGAAAGCCGTGCAGGGAAGATATTTACCACCTGCATATCGCACGAAGAAAATGAATGAGTTCTATGAGCTAAAACAGCTGGGACTCACCCTTGACGCATATTATTCTAAATTTGTCTCACTTCTTAAGTATGCGCCATAGATGGACATGACACAGCAGGTGTCCAAATTTTGTGCTAGTTTAAATCCACCAGTAAATACCCGTCTCGAATCCATGCACCCATCAGATCTTCAGGACGCACTCATTCAAGTTGCACCTATAATTCAGGAGGTGCAGGCTAGACCAAGGGGTAACAAAGCTTGGTCTTATAATGACCAGAACAGAGGAGCATTCAGGCCTCAAATGAAGAGAGTTCAAGGTCAGAATCAGGAATAAAGAAAGAAAGCAAGAACTAATAATGTCAACAACTTTGTTCCTACTCAAAGCAATGGCCGCAAACCACTGTTGTTTCCATTGCAACGAGTCCGGTCATTTGAGGCAATGTCCCAAACTTGGAGGAGGACATTGCTAAGCGCCTTTCCAAGGAATGGGCCGTGGTCAAGGAGCCACTACCTAAGGCAGAGGAAGAACCGCCTACGTTGCCAATAGGAAAATGCATGAAGAAGAAGAAGATCCAACCATGGAAGCAGAGTTTGAAAGGGCGACAGTCCATGCCGCTTTTCACAAGAAAGGCCCAAATCACTAGTTCTCAGTGATTCAGACACCATCGGACTATCAAGGTAAAAGTTTCAAGACCTTGATTGATTGTGGCAGTACACATTCCTTTATCTCACTAGCGTATGCAAAAAGATTAGGAATAGCCACAGTAGAAGCACCTATCTTGCTTGTGGAATCGGAAAATGGTCGTAAAGTTACTTGTACCAGGAAAATTGCTAAGGTAGAATTCATTCTGGGAGGAAAAATGACTTCGGTCAAATTCAGAGTCATGAATTTAGGTATCCATGAGTGTCTACTCAGAATAGATTGGCTTAAGCCCAATGACACCCACATTCATTGTGGGAAGGGTCAAATTTCCTTTCGAAACTCTGGAGGGGATTTGGTCACAACTCAAGGTGAAGCTGGAGTGCCAAAAATCCAATTGGCCAAAGCATCTCGGATCATATAAGGAGTCAGATAAGGATTACCTATCTACTTGATTAAGCCTAACAAGTTAGATCAGAAGCAAGAGTCTAGTGAAGGACCTTCTTGGCTAAAGGAATACGCGGATGTATTTCCTGAAGAGTTGACAAAACTCCCACCTCAAAGAGAAGTGGATCATGAGATTAAGCTATTACCAGGAGCTGTGCCAATTGCAAAAAGACCTTATAGAATGTCCATACCAAAAGCAATTGAGTTGAAGGAACAACTCAAGCAACTGCTAGATCAGGGCTACATCCGTCCTAGCAGTTCACCATGGGGAGCTCCAGTACTGTTCCAGAAAAAGAAAGATGGAACACTTCGACTATGTATTGATTACAGAGGATTAAATCAATCAACGGTCAAGAACAAGTACCCTATTCCTAGAATAGATGAGCTTCTTGATCGTCTTTAGGGTGCAAAGATCTTCTCCAAGATTGATCTCAGGTCTAGTTACTATCAGATAAGAATCAAGGAAGAAGATATCCCAAAGACAGCCTTCAACACAAGATATGGGTACTTTGAGTTCCTAGTTATGTCATTTGGACTTACGAATGCACCTACCACCTTCAACAGGTTAATGCAGGATATTTTTAGGCCATATCTTGACGACTTCATGCTCGTCTTCTTCGACGACACTTTGGTGTATTCTAAACAAGAAGAAGATCATGAACCCCAACTTCGGATTGTCCTTGAGACGATGAGGGCACAAAAGCTGTATGCTAAGATGAAGAAGTGTGCTTTCTTCAAGTGTCAGATTGAATATCCGGGATTCATCGTATCAGCGGAAGGAATCTCAGTGGATCCAGCCAAGGTCAGAGATGTGCTTGAATGGCCAATACCAACAACTGTCAAAGAAATACACAGCTTTCTTGGATTGATAGGATGGTATAGGGTCTTCATAAAAAACTATGCTTTGATTGCAGTACCTCTGACGGACTTACTGAAGAAACAAACATCCATTGCATGGTCAACTCTCGAACAAACTAGCTTCGATAGATTAAAGCAAAGTTTGGTATCAACACCTATCCTAAAGCTTCCAGACATTAGTAAGGAGTTCGAGGTAGTAACTGATGCTAGCGCACTTGCCTTAGGATGTGTGCTCATGCAAGAAGGTCACCCGGTAGCTTACTCTTCAAGGAAACTGAAGAGTCATGAGAAGAATTATGCTACCCATGATCTGGAATTGCTAGCTGTCATCCATGCTCTAAAGCTTTGGAGACACTACCTGTTGGGTAGCAAGTTTACTCTAGTAACTGACCATAAGAGTCTCAAGTGGATCTTTACCCAGAATGAGCTCAACATGAGGCAACGTCGGTGGATTGAAGTGCTGGAGGAGTATGACTTTGAAATCAAGTACCGACCAGGAAAAGAGAATGTAGTTGCCAATGAACTCAGTCTCGCAAGGCATTCTTTAATTCCCTAATCTTGCAGAATCCATCAATAGCTAGATCTCTAGCTACAAAAGTATCTATGCCAAACAATCCAATACTTGAGTTAGCTAGAGAGGATGTATGCCATGATCCAGCCTACCAAATGATGCTAAGAGAGATCTCTATCAAGGATCAGAACCAAAAGCTGCAGGCTAAGTATCATGAATTCTCTATCAATAGTGGACTTGTCTACTATAGTACGAGGTTGTGTATACTAGCAAGCCAGTCACTTAAGCAGAAGATATTGTGGGAAGCTCATGATTCCCCTTTCTCAGGACATCCTGGCTATGCCAAGACTCTCAATGCAGTTAGGAAGAGCTATCATTAGGAGAGGCTTAAAAGTGACGTTCTCAAATATGTCACCGAGTGTTTGTCTTGTCAACGTATCAAAGCCGAACATGTCAAGATGCCAGGGAAGCTGCAACCGCTTGAAATTCCCCAAATGAAATGGGAATTCATCATCATGGACTTTGTTGTTGGCCTACCCCAAGTTCAGGGAGGATACAACTCCATCATGGTTGTGGTTGACATGCTGACTAAGGTTACACACCTTATTCCAGTAAAGACAAACTATAAAGCCTCAGACATTGCAAGATTATTTATCAAGGAGATGTTCAAACTACATGGGCTACCTAGAAGAATCATTAGTGATCGCGATTCTCTCTTCACATCACACTTCTGGACAGCTATTTTCGAAGCCATTGGGACTCAACTTTATTTTAGCACAGCTCACCATCCCCAAACGGATGGCCAAACAGAGCGAGTAAATCAAGTCATCGAGGATATGCTTAGGGCATACTGCTGTCGTGAGCCGAAAAGGTGGATTCAATACTTGCCTTTGGTTGAATTTGCCTACAATGCTTCTTACCAACAAAGCATTCAGATGACCCCTTTCCAAGCACTGTATGGTCCCCTAAACTTCTCAGCTCCAACCTTAAGGGTTGAAGCTTCAAGGTAGATGTTGGAAGAGATGGATGACCAAATAAAGTCAATAAGACAAGACATCCAAGCCGCCGAGGATAGATAGAAGGCATATGCGGATTTGAAGCGTCAAGATAGAATCTTCGAGGAAGGAGATATGGTCTTCATTCGCGTACGTCCAAAGAAAAGTTCCCTATCCTTAGGAGATTGCAAGAAGCTAAGTCCAAGGTATTGTGGATCATACAAGATCCTCAAATGCCTAGGACCTAATGCTTATAGATTGCAACTCCCTGAGAACCTAAAGGTTCATAATGTATTCCATATTAGCCAATTGAAGAAGTATGTACCTAATCCTAACCATGTACTTGATGACCAACAAGTTGTAATGCCTAGTCAAGGAGTCCTTGAACTAAGGCATGACAGGATCTTAGATGTTAGGGAGAGACAACTGAGATCTAGAACCTTGAGAGAATGCCTTGTCCAGTGGAGAGATTATCCCGAAGAGGATGCCACTTAGATAGATGAAGGCACTCTCAACCATCAATATCCCCAGCTTATCTTGAGATGAGGACATCTTGATTCCTCCAAGGGGGAGAGAATGTAACAACTCTGAAATGATAATATGCAATTTGCATATGAAACCCCTCTTAGGGTAGGATAATTATTAGGGATAATAATTTTGTTTTGAATTAGGAAAAATTTTTTATTCCCTCCTTCCCCTAGCCGACTGTTGAGCTGGGGGAGAGGGAGGGAAGGGTGGGCACTAAGCTCCTTGCTGGAGCTTGGAGGGGGGGAGACCCATGCCCATCGACGCGCGGGGGAGGGAGGATCTTATCCCCTCCCCTATTTAAATCGTGGCTGCTAGAAGGCGTGGGGAAGGGAGAGAGGGAGGCTCTGTATGCAAGAATCGTGAGGGAGAGAGAGGTGAAGACAGTCGCCTGCCGCAAAAGAGAGGGAGAAGGTCATCACGTACGGCTGAAGGATAGCACCCGTGAGGGAGAGTGTGGGTGTGGTGTGAGAGGGGGGGTTGCCGTGGAGCGATGCCGCCAGTCCGCCATGGGGAAGCCGAGCTACTACCGTAAAGGAGGAAGACGAGGATAGGGAGAAGCCACCCTGCTACCTATCATCTGCCAGCAGCTGGCCGCGAAACCGCCATTGGGTTATACCTCCCTTGCCCCCCACGTGCAGAAGCTCTCTGAAGCTTCTGGGAGCTTTTAAGGGGCTTCATAAGCCCCCTCCCCCCCCCCCCCCCCCCCCCCCCCAATTTTTCCTTGAAGGGCCTTTAAGTGGTCTTAAACCCCTTTCCCCCCAAAAGAAATTTTTGCCTAAAAGGGCCTTCATGTGACCCTTAAACCCTTCTTTCTACCTTCTCAAAAATTCCCCTCATATGGACTATTAGAGCCCTTTTTCCCCCATGCAAAAATTCCTCCCTAAGGCCCTTGTATGCCTTTGTTTTTCCCCCACACAAAAAGAAAGCCCCCTTCTCGTGGCTTTAGTAAGGCCCACTTTAAAGAGGATTTCCTACCCCCTTCCCGTGAATTGAACTCCAAGCCGTGGGTTTCCCCCTCCCTCACGAAAGATCCCTCTAAGGCCTTTTCCGCCTTGCCCTTCTTTTCAACCCCTCAAAAAAATCCATTTAATACCCTTTTTTCCATGGAACCCTATTCAAGGCCTTTAAAAAGCCCATCAAGCTTTTCCCTTGGATTTCCTTCAACCTCCCAAATTAGCCCAAGGCTAAACCCCTTTCCATGTATTGAATTTGCACCAAAGCTTCTATAAAAGGAAGGAAAAAACATTCACAAGGGACGGGTGAATTACAAAGGTAGTTTCGCAAAGCCGCATCCAAGACAGAAGGGCCGCATTCACGATGGCTCCTAAGAAAGCCCAAGGCGTAACCGCAGGAGGATCATCTCCTAGCATCCACGTGGACATCTCACCCCAAGTCCAGGTTTTCCTTCCTAATTTTTATTTGGTATTGTTATAATTCAATCGTGTGAGGATAATTGTTGGAAATAAGATGCATTTTTCGTCTTAAATGCTTTAGAAAAATTAGCTCACGACGGAGGAATTTAGTCATTAGTATTTTCAATAAAACGAACAAAATAAAGGGAGCATAAATGCATTTCTAGCAAATAGTTTTATGCATTGCAATGAATTAAAATTAGATTAATGTCCATTGTTACAAAACAGAATTAAAATAGTATACTTCGTTTAAGCATGGAAGTATAAACTGCATGTCGCATTATTAAGCCATATCTTCTTCGCAATGAGTCATCATGGGAAGTGCTAAGAATCCATAGGAAAGTGCAAGGCATAAAATGATTCCTAAGTTGCATAAACTAGTCAATTATCGTTTTTCAACTGCATAATTATTAGTAAAAGGTTGCTTGTTTTAGCATGAATCTTGTTCGCAAGTTATAGGATGTTTAATTGGAATTAGGTTACAACCTAACCTATGCTTGATCTTAAATCGATAAGTTAGGGTTGAAAATCAATTTACGCATAGACAATGAGTCATGTGTTTATGGAAATGATAGTGTAATTATATTCTTGAATTAGACAAATTGGCATAAACCTAAACACCTAAACCCGCGGAGTACTCGTTTTAGAAAGAGTTAATTCAATTCCAAAGAACTCACTAGGATTTAATACGTGACCTAGTCGCACGTATTACTAAATCGAAACTCCTATACCCTAAACACTTGCCCACATTCACCGAATGTAGGGACAACGAAACATACTTGAGAAGTGATCTAGGGTTTGTCCCTAAGAATCTTACGCTAAAAAGATGGAACTTGGAACCCTAGGACTGACAACGTCACCCTAATGTAATCAAGAACAGATTGTTTCGTGACTCCATTTGATGAGTAGAATAGTCTCATAGTTTGATGCGACACTTGTGCAACAAGTGCAGAGTCGTATGATCTTGTGATTGGATCTCAAGGGAATGGTCAATTCTCAGAATGAGGTTGGCAGATTCTTACACAAGTTATCTTGCAAGAGGATGAATAATCATCCTAACATAATATCTTTCTTGGGTAAAGATAATTGCTTGAAAGCAAAAGACCAACCAATAAATGAGAATAACATATGAACTTAAGGTATTGACCAAGTCAGGTTAATAGGGTAAGGCCCTAATCCCAGGATATAGGGGATCTTGCCAAGTCGCAAGTCATCCCGGATCTAGTGCTGGATGCATTCGAAAATAAGGATTCACTCCTTAGTAGTTGGCCAACAATAAACGACCAATGAAAATGTTTGTGCTTGTTATAGATTTAAGAGCACTGTTTTGCCTTGTTTGATCAATGAATTAAAGGATAAATGGATATCTAAGGCTTCAGGTTGAAGCCCTGAAGGGAGAGGCAGCTTCAGTTACCCCCGACTGCCTGCCTAACCCTAACTAAGGGGGTTGTTAACCGCGCCGGGAAGGTGGACCAAACCCGCCGCAAGAGATCTCTCCGTTAAGCGCTACTTGGAGCAGGAGGACGCTTGGGTGCCAGGGGGGCTCTGGCCATAAATCCCTCGCCTTTCGGGCCCTGCACAAGAGGCTAATGTGACTTGGGATTGGATCTCGAGGCCCACATACTAGTCTACGAGCGGAATCTTGGATTAGTGATCCATGTGGTTTGCTGGATAGCCTTCGGGTGGATTGTCGATAGGCCTACGGGCTGGACTTTATGTATTTCAAAGTTAAATATGATAACCTGTTAAAAAGGAACTTGTTTGACATTGCTTTTCTATGTCAAGTGATATGATTACGTTAAGGAACCAGTGCCTAACAGGTTAATTAAGGAAGTTGATTGGTACATGTCCAACTAAATGTGTTAGGTAATGAAACAACTAAAAAAACCTGAGGAAAGTGCGGTGGATGTGGCCATAGGTCCGTCCTACGGATGGGTGGTCCTAGTTGGCCGGGAACTTTTCTCAAATCACGAAGGATAGCCAGAAGATCGCTCAGAGAATACAAACAACAAGAGCGTTGACCTAGAGTTATAACTGATCCCGATTTACGTTGTTTTAGGGGAACGGAATGGGACTATACCTTATGGCAGAGAGGTTGAGCTTTGCATCCCTCTCGTTTCCCATTCTCCTTGAACCAAGTGCAGCGCGAATCCGCTTTGGACCTGGAATTTCTGCGTAAAGTAGTTCACTCAGGTTCGACGCTAGTTGCCGTTAGGAAATGACCAATAGGAAAAATCCTAATTCAGGTCGGTCCTAAGTGGGAACGGCCGGAATACTTCCGCTACATGGCAGGCGCAGAAAGTCCTGGATCGCAAACCCCCTAACATTCCATAGGAGTGCCGGGAGGAGCTTTCTAGACATCCTTTCCGATGGATTGCTAAGACGTGTCCTGAAGATACGAGAGGACACGTTACACCTCATGACAAGAATTTGCATTACATATATGTATTTAAAGATTTCATTGGGACTCTATTTCAAACTAAAATCATTACAATCTATATGAGAGTGATCCCGAATCTTAGTTTTACACTAAATAACATTCTCCTAGATGTGTGCCAGTGCCATGGCATGTTGTACATGTGTACATTGTACTGTCTTTTCTTTTTCTTTTCACTCCTCACTTGGGCAGATTCGCCTTTAACTGGGAGGTTGTTGGGGGTAAAGGTGCCTCTACCTAGCTGCTTGTGTATTACTACATTGACAGTACCCACCACTGCACACTACAGGTGGCTGACGCCCATCATCATCACTTTATTCTTTATTATTTTAATGATAGTTTGAATAAAGGAAGTCTCAATCACACATTGTGATTGTTGGAGTTCCCATTTGGTCTCTCTCTCTTTCTTGCTCTTGCTCTCCCACCATAGCTCTTTCAAGCAAGCTTCGATCCTTCTCACCTTTCAATTGGTATCAAAGCATGGATTCATGACTACTTGAGCTTAGATCTCGTGGAGCTCGACCTTGATTTGCATCGCTTTAGCTTTCAAACAAATACCTATAGCCATTCTCAGGTTCATGGTAGCCATAGCTTGACCTTCATGGTATGCATTGTTGATCTCCCACCTTCCCGCCATTTACCACTTGTTCCAGGGTACTCTTGGGTTCAATGAGGAGCTAAACTTTTGGAGCTTGGGCCTATTGTAGGCCATCTTTACCACCTTACCCAAGCTCCCCATCAACCACATCGAAGCGCAAACGTGTTGCTACCCTACCACATAGGTTGCGCCTATTTTATGTAGGCCTGGACTGCATCTACCTACTCCACATCTTGGTTCTCTGGTCATACCACATCATTGATTGAGCTTGAGCTCGGCTTTGGAAAGCATTTGGATGCTCTATATTTGATGTACTTATGGCATGTAATTTGCTTATGTCTGACCGGTCTTGACATGCTTGGCCTATGCCACTATTACATGCTAGTTACATTGTTTGGAGCCAATTGCTACTAGAGCTTTGTCTTGGCTTGAATTTGGATTCCCAGAGCTTACTTTGGGATATTTTCGTGGCTTGCCAGAGTTGTATTTGGGATACAATTGACGCCTATGGATGCTATAATTGGAGGCTCCTGAGTCTATATGCTCATGATGTCTTATTGATGCTTGGTCTTGGATCTTCCGGCATTGGTGCTATCATATGTCTTTCTTGAGCTTCTTGGCTTGATCCATATGGATTTTGTGCCAGTGAGAGCATCTTTGGATGCTCGACACGCATTGAGCAAGTGGTTGATGCTATTGAGCTTTGAGTATTTTGAGACTTGAATCTTCTTCACTTGGATGTTGCATGGTTGATATGCCATGGTCCACATACATGTACTTGGGCTAATTTGGGCTTTGTACTCTCTGAGCATACAACTATTTGTGTCAGCTCTTGCTAGTGTTGTGTACACTTTGCCCTATTACATAGGGGTGTGTCGGCTTATTGACGGATTCATTTGACATGCTTGGGTGTTTGCTCAATGCCGTATGACTGCCACATGTTGATTTATACCTGCTTGATACTAGTTATGCTTTGACAGTCAGTGGTTGACTTGGTGCATTCATTTTGCCTACAGTTTGCTCTCATTATACCTGACTATAATTTATTACAGCAAGCAGTTATGCATGGACTCGACGTGGAGTTTTCATGCTGAGTCATCCTGATTTTATGGTACTTGTGCGTAGCATCATTAGCTATCAGTTCATGGTCATTTTGCCTTGGTTTTTGTGGTCTTTTGACTGTTTACAATAGAAAACAACAAGCAGTTTTGAACTGTCTGCACCACTTTGGATTGCAGTATGGCATCTTCTTCCACTGACAGTGCTATCTTCAACATCACTAAGCTTGATGGTACGAATTATGCCTATTGGAAGAGCCAAGTTTGGTAGGTACTAGTGTAGAAATTGTAGATAAAGCCATTAAGGATGCATGGTGAGCATCTTGAAACTATGATTGATGATGAATGGGATGAGCTTGATGAGTTATACAAGTCCACCCTCATCTTGTCTCTCATTGAACATGTGCATTACAATGTGGTTGAGGAAGCATAGAGTGCTTGGTAGCTTTGGGATAAAATTAAGATTTTTTATGACAAGAAAAGTCTAGCAAGTCAGATGTATTGGCTAAAGCAGCTTATGGACTTGTGCATGAAGGAGAATATGACAATGTCTGCTCATTTGAACTAGTTCCATGCTATTCTCAAGAACTTGACTTCGTAGGGCATTACCTTTAATGATGAGGTTACTCCATTGTTTTTGCTTAGGACTCTGAGTGAGTCATGGGATGTATTTCAAACTGCCTTATGTGCTCGTGCTACTATTTTAAACTTGCATGATGTAGAGAGTGCTCTTCTGTAGGGGAAGAGATCAATCGTAAGAACTTGGATGCCTCTCGTGTGTCGTATGCTTTGACTGTTAGAGGTAGAGATGGTAATGGAAAGAATGACTGTGGATATGGATGTGGCAAAGACTTGCAAAAGTCTAGGTCTAAGTCATGTGGTAAGTCATGCAGCAAGTCTCGTGGGAGAAATGCTAATGTGACATGTCATCATTGTGGCAAGAAGGGTCATGTACGCCCATAATGTCATGAGTTGTGCAATGAGAAGCGCAAAGAGAAGGGGAAAGACAAAGTACAGGAAAAGTCATTTGATCGCAGTATTATGCATCTGAAATCCAGTGTGAAAATCGAGGAGATAAATGCCATGCAGATTGATGACTCCGATGGGGAGTACATACTTGCATCTAGTTCTTGTGATGCTATGCTGTTGACCGATATTCACTCTATGTATGCGTAGTGCTGGCTTTTGGATTCTGGTGCTTCATTTCATGTTATACCATGTTGTGAGTGGTTCCATTCCTACCACATTGTCTTTGGTTCAGTTTGCTTGGGTGATGACATGTCACTTGCTATTGTTGGCATTGGGGATGTACAGCTGCAGCTCTCGTGGTACTTCTTTGTTATAGGATGTACATCATGTACCTGTGCTTACACGTAGTCTTATGTCTGTAGGGTAGCTTGATGATGCTGGATTTCGTGTTTCATTTGGGGATTCTGCTTGAAAGATCACTTGTGGTAGACTTGTGCTTGCTAGAGGTGCCAAGGTTGGCAGTCTCTATCCTCTTGTAGTTGATGGGTCCTCTGTTGACCATGTTTTGTCAGTCAGTTCCATCCCACATGTATCTCTTTGGCATATGCGTTTGGGTCATATGTCCTTGAAGGGAATGAAAATTCTTTTTGATTTGCAGTACTTACCGCCCCTTAACTATGCATGTTTTGATTCATGTGAGCATTGTCTTTATGCCAGACAAACTAGGAATATGCATAAGAAGTCTGGTAGGACACGCATGAGTGAGCCCTTGGCATTGGTACATTTGGATGTTTGTGGGCCTATGCCATGTTAGTCTATGGGTGGTGCAAAGTATTTTGTGACGTTCATTGATGATTTTTCGTGTAAAGTTTGGGCTTACCCCATTAAGCTTAAGCCAAATGTCTTGGCTATGTTTTAGAGATAGCTTGCATTGGTTGAGAATCAGACTGGGCATAGGCTAAAATGACTTAGGACTAACAATTGGGGAGAATATTGTCAGGTGCCTTTGAGCAGCTATGTGACGAGAGGGGTATTAAGCATCAGTTGATCGCTCCCTATATCCCACCCCAGAATGGTTTGGTTGAATGGATGAATAGAACCATCCAGGAGCATGTACGCAATATGCTTAGCCATGCAGGCCTACCACATAGAGCTTTTGGGTTGAGGCAGTCATCAGTACAGTTGTGCATATCATAAATGGATTACCTTCCAATGGTTTGGATTCCCAAGTTGCAGAGGAGATATGGACTGGGAAACCTTTGTCTTATGCACATTTATGTGTATTTGGATATGAGTCATTCTGCAATGTGCCCAAGGACAAGCATAGTAAGCTAGATCCTAAGAGTGTCAAATGCATTTTCCTTGGCTATGGAGATGCAGGTGAAATGGGTTACTACCTCTAGGATCCGCTGGTGCAGAAAGTCATCTATAGCCATGATGTTGTCTTCCATGAAGACAAGATCCATAGGCATCCTGGGAAGGTGGTAGAGATACGTAGGGTTATATTCTAGGAGGAGCCACGACCTCCTGCACAACTAGTTAGATAGCTTGTAGTAGCAGTTGGTACACATGGCCAGGGTGTTGGACATGATACTAAACATGCAGTAGAGCTTGCAGTGAGACGGTCTACTAGAGCAAGACATCCACCTGATCGATTTGAGTCCTCAATGCATTATGTCTTAGTTACAGATGTAAGAGAGCCTCTCACCTATGATGATTCTATGTGCAGGGTGACAATCACTCCTGGGAGAGGGCTATGCAGTCTGAGATGGACTCCCTGCATAAGAATGTGACTTGGGATTTGGTTGCATTGCCTAATGGCAAGAAGAATCTGCCATGCAAATGGTTATACAAGCTGAAAAGTACGCATGGACACCCCAAGCTGCCTTATAAGGCAAGACTTGTTGCTAAGGGTTTTTAAACAGGAGCATGGAGTTGAATTTGATGAAGTCTTTTCTCCTATGGTCAAGATAACCACCCTACACTTGGTTTTGGCCTTAGTCACATAGCTTGACTTGGACATGTATCAGATGGATGTCAGGACTGCATTCTTGCATTGGGATTTGCATGATGAGATTTACATGGAGCAGTCTAAGGGCTTTGCAAAACCTAGCAGGGAGCACCTAGTGTGCAAGTTGAAGAAAAGTCTTTATGGCTTGAAGTAGGCACCTAGGGAGTGGTATCATAAGTTTGATGCCTTTATGCAATCATAGAGCTACAGCAAGAGTGCTATGGATCCATGCCTTTAAACAAAGAAAGCCCATGATGGCTCATTGGTTATTTTGGTACTTTATGTGGATGATATTCTGATAGTAGGGAAAGCTCATGATGAGCTGAATGCTCTCAAATCTCAGCTAAAGAAGAGCTTTGAGATGAAGGATTTGGGATAGGCCTCTCACATTCTTTGTATGCACATTAAGCGTGACAAGCATCATGGACTACTCTACATCTCATAGGGAGAGTACATTCATAAAGTCCTTGAGCATTTGCGCATGCAGGACGTGAAGCCTATTGGCTGTCCATTACATTCTTATGTGAAGGTTTCACAGGCTGATTATCCGCAGATAGATGAGTAGAGGGTCAAGATGGCCAAGATCCCTTATGCATTAGCCGTGGGCAGTTTGATGTATGCCATGATACCCACTCGTCCAGATATTGCCTTTACAATTGGTGTGGTGGCACGCTATATGGCTACACTTGGCAAGAAACATTGGGATGTCGTGAAGGGTATCATGAGATACTTGAAAGGCACAATAGATATGTGTATTTGCTATGGCAGCCAGGATACAAGAGTTGTAGGGTACACAGACTCCGAGTATGCAGGATATGCAGATAGTAGGAAGTCCACTTCTGGCTATGTATTCACCTATGCTGGAGGTGTTGTCTCTTGCATGTCTAGGGTTCAGAAGTGTACGGCTCTCTCTACCAGTGAGGTCGAGTATATTGCAGCCCCACTGAACTTGTAAGGAGGCCATATGGTTGGGCCGTTTGGTTCACAACCTTGGGATTGATTCTATACCTACACTGCATTCGGATTCTATGAGTGCTATTTAACCCGGTCTTCCATGCAAAGACAAAACACATTGAGGCGAGGTATCACTTCATATATGGGGTTGTGGAGGACAAGCCTGTTGACCTTGTCAAGATCTCCATTGATGAAAATCCTGCAGATATACTCACAAAAAGCCTCACTACTAAGTGCTTTGTCTTCCTAAGGATATTGATGGGCGTTGGATGAGATGACGTTTTTTCTCATCCTGTTGTACATGTGTACATTGTAATGCCTTTTCTTTTTCTTTTCACTCCTAATTGGGGTAGATTCGCCTTTAAGTGGGAGGTTGTTGGGGGTAAATGTGCCTCTGCCTAGCCACCCGTGTATTACTACACTAACAGTACCCACTGCACACTGCAAGTGGTGGGTGCCCATCACCATTACTTTATTCTTTATTCTTTTAGTGACAGTTTGAATAAAGGAAGGCCCGGTCACACATTGTGATTGTTGGAGTTCCCATTTGGTCTCTCTCTCTCTTTCTTGCTCTTGCTCTCCCACCATAGCTCTTCTAAGCAAGCTTTGATCCTTCTCACCTTTCAGTTTATTGTGTGGTGCAAGTCTTAGGGTGATAGGTCATTCACCCAAGGTGTCTTGCCCTTGATGTCACCTAAGGTTGTCCTATGGGGGAAAGGTCTAGGGGATCAAAAGCAAAGCTAGCCGATAGAGGCCATCAAATACATCTAACTTGAGGATCCCTAGGTCTAGTGATCATGTAGTGCATCTATCTAAGTTTCATTTTTCTCTCTCTTTTATTTATTTATTTTTGGGTGATGTTACTCTTCAAGGAGTGATTATAGGGTACAACGAGACATCCTCAAGCATGTAGTCTTTCATTACTTCTCATAGATCGATTGAGGACTTTCGATAGAGTGGGTATGTACAAAGGTAAATCAAATGTCCACCATGTCTTCTAGCAATACCACACAATATGACAAAATGAGTGTGAAAGGAAGGCAAAAGCACAAAAGGTGTAAGCTATGGTGGATGGAGCAAGAGAGCAAGAGAGAGACAAAGATTTGGGAACTCTAATAGTCACAATGTGTAACTAGCCTCCCTTATTCTATTAGTCTCATTGAAAAAAAAAAAGAATGAAGTGACAATGATAGGCACTCGCCACCTATAGTGTGCATGTATGCAGAGGCTATCAATGTAGTGAATATATAGGTGCTGTAGGCACATGTGCCTTTACCCCCAAGAACCTTCCACTTAAAGGCAAATGTGTCCCTAGTGAGGAGAGGATAAGAAAAATGTGACAAAGTAAAAATTTACATGGAATACAATAGGATGAGGAAAGATGTCATCTCATCTAGTGCTCATTAACTTCCTAAGAAAGAAAAAATGCTTTGCCGAGAGACTTTTAGTAAGCAGATTTGTAGGATTTTGGTTAGTTGGAGATCTTAGCTTTCCTATTGTTTGCATGTCTTACATAATCAAAGTTAGTAGATCCCATGACTCTTGTATCTTAGTCACCATAAAATCTGTGTATATTTGCAGTGATTTTAAGGTATCTCATGATACTCTTCATAGCATCCTAATGTTGCTTGCTAGGTGTAGCCATATAGTGTGTCATAACTTCCACTGCAAATACTAAATCAAGACAAATGGCTATCATGGTATACATCAAACTACCCACCACTACAAATGCATAAGGGATCTTGGCCATCTCGACCTTTTTCTCATCAAAATGTGGACAATTGGCTTGACTAGCCTCCACATGAGAAGGTAAAGGACAACCAATAGGCTTACCATCTTGCATATAAAACCACTGAAGAACCTCACAGATGTTCTTCTGTGATAAGTAAATGAGCCCCTTTGAGCGATCATGCATGACATATATCCCAAGAGTATCTGAGGTTTGTCCCATGTCCTTTATCTCAAAGTTCTTCTTGAGTTGACTTTTGAAGGCATCCAACTTATCATGAGTACTCCCAATAATCAATATATCATCCATATAGAGTACCAAAATCATAAGGCTATCATCATGGGCCTTTATCGTGTATAAACATGGATCCATATCAATAGGGGTATATCCCTACAAATGCATGAAAGCATCAAACTTGTGGTATCATTCCCTAAGTGCTTGTTTAAGGCCAGAAATAAACTTTCTCAACTCGCACACTAGGTGTTCCTTGCCTTTCTTTTCAAAGCCCTTGGGGTGTTGCATATAAATCTCAATAGCAGCATAACCAAAGCCAATACCAAGTATAGGACAATCATCTTGACTATAGGAGAGAAGAATTCATCAAAGTCAATATAATGCCTTTGCTTAAAACCCTTAGTAGCCAATCTAGCCTTATACACTAGCTTGGGGCATCTAGGGATACTGTTAAACTTGTATATCTACTTGCATGTCAAAGCATACTTTTTACAAGGCAAAGGAACCAAATCTGACATATGATTTTTCTACAATGAGTTATACTCTGATTTCATGGCCCTCTCCTAAGAGTGACCATCATCTCTACATAGTATGGCCTCATTATAGGTAAGAGGCTCACTAACATTTGTCACCATAACTGTTGAGGGTTGAAATGACTTATTTTTTGGAGTGATTTTTGTTATTTTTCTGAGCTGAATGGTTGATTTTGAGGGTTGATTGATTTATTTTGTAAGTCTTGGAAGGAGTAGGTTTAAGAAGCTTATGATGGTTTTTAGTTGAGTTATGATGTTCTGATAGGTTCTGTGAATTGTCTGTTTGGTTCTGTTAGGTCTATTTTGCATTTGTTATGTTTTCTTTCTATTTGTGAGGTTAAGATTGTGAATGAGTGATTTCAAGGATGATTAGGAGTTTATTAGAAGGCTTTTGGTAGTTTGAAGTGATTTTAGTTTGAATTATATGGTTTTTATACCTTTTGTGGACCTTATGTAGTATTTTGTAGAGCTTTTGTATGTGGTTTGTAAGCCTTTGTTTACTTCTATATGTTTTTTGATGGATAGATGTTTAGCTTGTGGATGTTTTGCAATCTTGAAAGAGAAATAATATAAGCTCAAAGAAGTAGAAGAAGTAGCTGATGATGACTTGAATTGAAGACTGAAGTGATAATGACACTCATGAGCTCCCAAGGGTCATTGTAGTGGCTCTGGTGACTCTTTATATTATGCATACCTCTTGAGAGGGGTATCTACAATCAAGAGAGGATTATTGAGAGTTATTATTTGTTATTACAATGTACTATTGAGAGAGAGCATATGTGAAAGAGATAGTATATGAGAAATAGTCAAATTTCAATGAAAAACAATGTATCTATGAGTGAGACTATGAGAGAGATTGAGAGAAAGACTCTGAAGATTATGAAGATGATGAAATATGAACGCTATGTGATGAATTCCATTTAAACTTAATCATTAATTTGTGTTGTTTTGGTTCTTGGATGGTTTCTATGAAGAATACGTTGAAAATTTGTTGTGATAAATAGTGGGAGATTTACTATGTGATGCTACGTGAAGATTAGTGTTTTCTTGTGGTTGATTAAAGTATGAAGAATATGCTTGTTGGTGTGACAATATATATTTTCTTATAATAGATTCCCTATTTTCTTGGCGTTCCTCTTGGGGCTCTATGTTTTTAGTATACAGCAACCAGGGAAAACTACCATCGACAAACACTTGCAGAGGCTGAAAATGGAAGAAAAGGCACCATTGAAGAGGAAGAAAAAGTAATGGAAGATTGTAAAATTCTTGCTACTATTGAAGAATATGAGACCTTCATTTCCAAAGGCACTTTGTACAGGAATTGCATTCCTCAATGGCAGAAACATATCACCATCCTGATACGCGGGCTCTATGTGATAGACTGATCCACTTTCTTTTGAAGCTATAGAAAGCTGTATCACAATAGCCCAAATAACTAAAGAGCAAGACAGATAGAACGAGTATCAATGGAACATTTGGCCTTCATTGAAGAATTTTCCAAGTATCATCAAGTGGGAGATTGTGAAGAAGCTTTTGGACTCGTGGTCTGTTGAGGTTCACAAGAATAACAAGGGAAAGAGTTGGGACTTATTCATGGATGCCTAACATGAAGATAGGTGGGATGCTTGGTGCATTGACAACCTTATGTTTTTCCAATTGGCAATGCACTAGAAGCTAGTAGACAAAGTGTTACTCTTCAAAGTTGGTATTAATAGGACAATGGCACTATGGCGATCCTCAGAAGAATAAAATTTGATATCTTCAGAATTGAATATCTTCCTCTCTATAGTGGGGTAATAGCTGAATTTAGAGACACTGAAAAGAAGAAAGTAGAAGAAATGTTGGCAAGAGAGTCCTCTAGAGACTGGAGCCCTTCTAATTCCCTTCTATTGAGTATAAACAAACTAGGTAAATCCAACTTCCTGATGAATGATACAATTAAGAGGCAAGCACTAGAATGAATCTACAAGTACATGAGAAGAGAGAAGGCAAAAATCAAAGTTGAGAATAAGGTAACAAGAGGAGCTTTCTTTGATGCCCTTGCAACACTCTTTATAGAAGTCCCAATAGCAACCCAAGGTCCCCTTCCAAGTTAGATCCATCCTAAAAATGTTGATGACCAGCCAACAAATGTAGTCTCGTTGCCAATCTTTCAAGGAGAGTACAATGAAAATCTTGATATTCATGTCATCGAGTTCATGGTATTGTGTGTGGCCAACAGTGTCAAAATCCTTGAGCATTGGTTAGAAATATTCCTCAACACTTTCAAAAGTGTGGCACATAGGATAAGGTTAGAAATATTCCTCACCACTTTCAAAAGTGTGGCATTTTAGTGGAATGAGAAACAAGCAACCTAAACTTTTGGCACATGGGATAAGGTGGCCTTTCTCACCAAATTCAGGTGTAAAGGTTTTGAAGAGCGGATGTGAGAGGAGTTAATGAATTTTAGTCAGTCCACCAGAGAACGGGTGGAAGCACATGCCTCTACAATGGAATCCATACTAAAGAGATAGACCAACCATAACTTGGATGAAGGCATCCAAAAGGGAGTTTTTCTTAGAGACCTACAACCAAAAGTTCGTAACTTTGTGGAGCTAAGAAGACTAGTAAACTTGCAAGCTATAGTGGAAGGTGCAAGACTACATGATCAAGTTGAAGCAAGGCTATCGTTGACCTCAAGAAGTAAAGTCTTACCTCCTCCCATGCTAGGAATGGTATACCCACCAAATATAGTCCTATGGACTATTCCCTATCCCTACCCTCAAATGTAAATAGTGCCGCAGTACAATGTATCGAATCCATAGTGGTCGTAGACAACAGTGCCTCAAATGATGGTTCAATCACAACAACAGTGGCCTCAAATCATTCTCCCAATGGCAACTCAACAATAATAATGGAATCCTACTAATTGGAACCAACAACCACAATAGTCTCAACAAGAACTTTGAATTAGAATCAAATTAGAGGACCCTCTGGACCAACCCAACAAGTCTATGTAGTTTTTTATAACGTGTCCGTTAGTATCTTCCAGGACACGTCTTAGCAGTCCATCGGAAGGGATGTCTAGAAAACTCCGCTCGGCACTCCCATGGAATGTTACGGGTTTTGCGATCTAGGTCTTCCCGCGTCTGCCACGTAGCGGAAGTATCCTGGCCGTTCCCACTTAGGATTGACCGAAATTAGGGTTTTCCTGATGGGTCATTAGCTAATAGCAACTAGAGTCAGACCCGAGCGAACTACTTTACGCAGAAACGCCAGGTCCGAAGCGGATTCACGCTGCACTTGGTTCAAGGAGAATGGGAAACGAGAGGGATGCAAAGCTCAACCTCTCTGCCATAAGGCATAGTCCCATTCCGTTCCCCTAAAACAGCGTAAATCGGGTAAGACGTAACCCTAGGTCATCGTTCTCGTTATTCGTTTTGATGATGATGATCATTCCGCTGTTCTTCGAGATTTTTGAGAAAAGTTCCCGGCTAACCGGGACCACCCAACCGTAGGACGGACCCATGGCCCATCCTCCGCACTTTCCTCGGTTTGTTTTAGTTATGTAATTATCTAACACATTAATTTGACATATAACAATCAGCTTCTTTAATTAACCCTGTTAAGCACTGGTTCCTTCACATAATCTTATCACGTGACATAGAAAAACAATATCAAGCAAGTTCTTTTTTTTAAACATTTCATCTTTTTATCATTGAAATACAAGGAGTTCCGCCCGTAAGCTTGTCCATAATCCGCCTGAAGGCTATCCAGTGATTCATAGTGATTACTATTCCAAGCTTCTGCCTGTAAACTAGTATGTAGGCCTTGAGATCCAATCCCGAGTCACGTTAGCCTCTTGTGCAGGACCCGGAAGGCGAGGGATTTACGGCCAGAGCCCCCCTGGCACCCAAGCGTCCTCCTACTCCAAGTAGAGCTCAATGGAGAGACCTCTCACGGTGGGTTCGGTCCACGTTCCCAGTGCGGTGAGCAACCCCCTTGGTTAGGGTTAGGCAGGTAGTCGGGGGTAACTGAAACTGCCTCTTCCTTCAGGCCTTTAACCTGAAGTAGAGGTACTCGTTTAATTTGTAATTCATAATTCAAATAGAGACCTAAAATCTCTAGCAAGCACAAACATTTCCATTAATCAACCGAGTTGTTTGGCAAACTACTAAGGAAGTGTTCTTTCCTTTTTGAGTGTATCAGCACTCGTTCCCAAGGTGTCTTGTAAATTGGCAAGATCCTTTACATTCCGGTGTAGGGCGTACCTTATTAACCCAACTTGGTCAACCCTAAATTTCCTTAGATATGCTAGTTTTCGGTTTACAACTTTTCCTTATTTAGAAGGATATCCAAAAATACGTCCTTTTGCAAGATAACTTGCGTAGGGATCTGCCATCCTTGATGAGGGTTTTTACCCTTCCTCCTTGTGAATCAATCACAAGACTAAATGATTTCGTACTTGTTGCGCAAGTCCTGCGATGTAATAATCTATTTTAGATCCTTTAAGCTGACGTATGTCAGGCCTAGGGTTTCTTTTTTCAAGAACCTTAGGGACAAACCCTAGTTCCTTATCTTTACGAATTTATTGTCCCTACAGTAAGGAAAGTAGTCAAGTGTTTAGGGTATGAATATTTCTATGTTTAGATTGGTTTAGTTATCTTTTGGAAGGTAATATTAATCGTCTTGTCACGGTTTTTGCTATCCTTGTGACAATTTACTTTCCAGTCAATACAGTTTAATTTAACTTCCGTTTTCCTTAAAGATGAACTCATGCCAAATAACAACATTTGCCTTGCTAAGATGTGCAATTAGCAAAGATAACTTCCTAGTAACTTGAGCATCGAAAGAAACCTTTCATGAATTTAACCATTTACAATGATTCGTTGCGAAAGGAATAAGACTAATGGTGCAAGATATAATTTCTACACCTTTAGGATTTAACTAAAATATACTACTATAGTAAATGGATAATCTCGCTCGTAATTTATAATGCTTGACGCAACTCGAAGGAAACTAAGTTCTATTCATTATCATTCATTCAAATAAGCTAAACTTCTTTATTACAAATAACTCGGATAAATATATCCTATCCCTAACAATTTCTCTTTGCGTGATCGACTTAAAACCGAATTAAAGCCAAGAAGAAAAACCTGGTTTTGGGGTGAGATATCCACATGGATATCGGGAGATGATCCTCCCGCGGCTACGCCTTGGACTTTCTTAGGAGGCATCGCAAGTGTGGTTTGTCGAACGTGGAAGCAGCTTTACCACTCCTCCTTAGAATTCCACTGTTGCTCCCTTGCACCATTCGTCCAAAAGTAGTTTTTGGAAGGCTCCCTCCTTTAATTCGGGAATTCGAAAGGGTGTTTTAGAAACTTTTACAACTAAGACCCATTGAAGCCATGGGGAAGGCTTAATGGTCTTTGTAAGCTCGCACGAACGAAAATAACAAGGTGTGGAAAAGACACAAGGTGTAGGAGAGCTTTAAGGGAAAATAATAGCCGTAAAGGTTATAAGTAAGGGTCTAAGGACCCTTAGGCAATTTAGGAGAAAAGGGGCTTATGAGGTTTTACACACGTAGGGGGGGAAATGATTCCGAGGCCAATGAGGAAGGCTAAAGGAAAATTTAAAAAAACACGGGGGTTGGGTTCCAACTATGGGAAGGGATATATAATGCTTCAAACACGGGGGGTAATAAAAAGGGTTTTGTAAGGCACATGAAGGGGGTGAAAGGGTTTTTGAAGCCCGTAAGAAAGGGCTTAAAGGTTAAATCACAGGGGGGGATGGTTTCGAAGCTAGGGAAAAAGGGTTTTTAGGGATTATACACGGGGGAAAAAGAATTAAGACCCTTAAGGCCTTTGTGCTCTTGGGGGGAGTGACTCCAAAGTGAAGGGAAGGGGTTTTTTTGCACAAGGGTGAAAGGGGACTAAAAGGTTTTTTTAAAACCCGGCAGGGGGGTTCTAATACCCATGGAAAAGGGTTTTTTTGACATGGGGGGGTGAAAGGGGGCTTAGAAGGATTAAAACCAGGGGGGGGAAGGGGGCTTAGAGGGATTAAAACTGGGGCGGGGGGGGGGGGGGGGGGTGGGGGGGAAAGGGGGGATGAAAGGGGCTTATAAAGCCCCCCCTTAGAAGCTTTTGAAGCTTCTAGAAGCACGGGGAGGGGAGGGGGGGTTACAGTCGACAGCCAGTCGACACAAAATGGCATAGGAATTTGGCGATAGGGCGATCTCCTTCGTGGTGACGACCACTCTACGTGGCTACTGCAGCTCATGGCCTCTCCCAGCGGTGATGACCACCCCTTTCTCTCTCGCCCAGCATCATGGCAGCACAGAATCGAATGACTTCAATCTTTCCCTCGCAAATCTCTACATAGTATGCCATTTTGGCATTTACAACAGCGCTTTTTCCCTCCTCCTCCCGCTTGCATCCCCCCCCCCCCCCCCCCCAATTTAAATAGGTAAGGGATCCTCCCTTCCCTACATGGCGAGGCGCATGAGCCATAGCTTAGGCAAGCTCGAGCAAGGAGCTTGCCTACCATACTATTCCCCTCTTCCTCCAGCTCTGGAGGAGAGGGGAAATAATTATAAAAAATTTGCTTATATCTAAAGAATTTATCCAATTCCATTATCCTCTATTGAGGCAGTTCACGCGTGCCTTCGGGATATTACATGATTATAGAGGCTTCTCAAAATTCTACTGTGAGTCCTCTAGGAGGATAAAATTTGAAGGTTTATTTGTCCAATTCAGTTGTAAGCATCAAGGAAGAGCTGATGGATGTGATTATAGAATAGTTGTGCAAACATTGAAGGTGAATACCACCAACATATCCAATACTGGAGGAGATGGAAGAGATGTGATGTGATCCAATACATGGTGTGGAAAGTGCCATGAAGCGGGATATTTAGCCACTGAATGTGCTCGAAAACCAACTATTCCTATAGCCTTCTATTTGTATTATTTAAGGAAGAACCACATATAAGCCATCTGTTCTCTGAAGGAAATGCATGGAAGAAGTACCCTTTCTTCTTTTTACAAATTTGTATATCCTTCCCTTCATCCCTTGATGCTTGTTCCTCTTTCTCCATCCACATCTTTTATTTCTAGTTCCCCTCAGTTGGTTAGTAGCCACTCTAGTTTTGATTTGCAAATACCTTAGACACAGAGGGTGGAGTCAAACTGATTCATTGACAAGACCTCATATTAATTGGCCTATGATTCTAAGGGATTAGCAGAATCCTATACAAGCTTATCAAAATTATTTCTAGTTTGCCCAAATTCTATCATCAATCTACTAATCCTTCAGCTAGATTAATTGCTCATTTTGCTTAGTACTTATAGCATACATGCATTGTTATTCTCATAATGATCAAAAGCCAGTATAAAAGTTGTGCATTAATGTCAATATGGATATTGATCCTCATAAATTGGATATCTTGTATTTCCATGCTCTTTGTCTTCTGAGCAAATATCTTGTCCTTGTGGAGAGGATGTGTTGTTTGCAATTCTTTCAAAATTCTTCTAAGATATTTGTGAATGAATCCCTTTCCATGGATAGGTTTCAAAATCATCAAGCCTTTAAAAGAGAATATCTTCATTTATGGTTTCTTTCTTGATGTAATTGGTGGTTAAGCTTTAATGGAATCTCTTTTCATTCATTCTTATTGGGGTATCATCCAGATTTATGTGTTATGTGTTTGTGCGTGGGTGTGTTTGATTTGTGTCCTTCTAGCGATATGATTTGAGAAAGATGAAAGGATTTGAATATGCTAATTTATAGATTTGGCACAAGTTTTGAAGACTTGCACTGGAATGGAAGAACCTCTTATATCCTTTACTAGTTTGTCTGGTTGTATTTTGTAAGTTAAGAATTGGTTCGTGGATGCTGGTTAATTGATGTTCAAGATAGAAGTGTTGAGTGAGTTTTTGGGCTTAGTATTCTTTCTTTTTCCAAGGTCGCGAGGACGCTCCCTGATTAATTGTGGGGATATATTGAGGCTGAAATGACTTATTTTTTGGGCCAAATTTTGTTATTTTTGTGAGCTAAATGATTGATTTTGAGGGTTAATTGATTGATTTGGAAGTATTTTGGAGTGTTTTAGATTAGGTTGAGTAGGTTTTTTAAGAAGCTCATGATGGTTTTTAGTTGAGTTATGATATTTTGATAGGTTTTGTGAATTGTCTGTTTGGTTTTGTTAGGGTCTATTTTGCCTTTGATTTGTTCTGTTTTCTTTCTATTTGTGAGTTTGAAATTGTGAATGGGTGGTTTGAGGGATGATTGAGAGTGTTCTAGAAGGCTTTTGATGGTTGGAAGTGGTTTTGATTTGAGCTATATGCTTTTTATGCCTTTTATTGACATTCTGTAATGTTTTTAAGAGCTTATGTATGTGGTCTATAAGCCTTTGTTTGCTTCTGTACGTGGTCTGTAAGGCTCTGTTTGCTTCTATATGTATTCTATGGATGGATGTTTAGCTTGGTATGTTTTGCAATCTTGGAAGAGGAAGAACACAAACTCAAAATAGCTCAAAGAAGTAGCTAATAAAGACTTAAATTGAAGACTAAAGTGACATGACACTAATGAGCTCCCAAGGGACTTTGTAGTGGCTCTGGTGACTCTTCATATTAGGCATATCCCTTGGGAGGAGTATCCACAACCAAGAGAGCATTATTGAGAGTTATTCTTTGTTATTCCAATGTACTATTGAGAAAGAGCATGTTGGGGATAAAGATGCATGTACTGTGTTGTTCGTGTATTAGTTACATTGATAGTACCATTATACCAATACACTTGTAGTTTTCAAGTGGTAGGCACCCATCATTGTCACTTCATTTTTTATTCTTTCAGTGAAATATGAATAAGGGGAAGGCTGATCACACATTATGACCACTCTCTTCAACTAGTTTCAGAGCCATCTTCCTTGAGAGCTTGATCCCAACTCAACATTGCTTCAGCTCGTGAAGGAAAGCTTCAGTTCACAGTTTCAATTGCAACCATGGATTCTTCACCCCAAGGTATGCATTGAGTTCTATCTTCTACAGGGCTTTTTTCCCCCTTTGCAACTTGTTCTAAGGCATCACTCAAATTTTTTGAGCACCTTAGAAGATTTTCTTACTCATTTGGCATTCAATTTTTGTTTGAGTGGGAGCTGCTACTTAACATTTGGATATTGCATTGAGGATTTGGTTATGCAATTGAGCTTGAGGGTCTTACAATGAGACCATGGGACTTGGTGACATGTACATGGTCTATGTATGCAATTGATGCTTAGTGGGCTGATTTGACAAGGTCCGGCACACCTATTTCTGTCACAATGATATCAGTTGTGTATGTATCTTGGTTGGTTATGTACTGAGCTTCTGTTAATTGCTCATTTCATTGTGCCTTTGGTTGGTCTCTTTTGTTACCCATGAGACCCACTCTATGCATGATGGCTATGCCTATGGGATGTGTCTCAGTCTAACACACTAATCCTTTGACAATTCTCGATGCTAGTTGCATATTCACTCACTGTTAGTTGGAGCTACTCCTTGGTTACAGTTTATCTTATATCAGTGATTGCCCCTCTTTCGCATTGATTTCTTACTAATGTACATCATCTTCAACATGCTATAATTATAGTTTACTACACTGTTTATGTGAGCAGTCACCTTCATTATTTAATAGTTCTTTACATTGAGTTTGTGGATAATTCATTACTTGGTTAGTACCCCTTGTTTTCCGTCTAATTTAGCAATGGTTTTAGGCAGTTTACAGTAATTACTGCAGCCTGCTTTGACAAATTGTGCACTTGTTTGCCTTCATTATGACTGATGACTCGAGTGATAGTGCTATCTTTAATATTGACAAGTTGGATGGTACCAACTACACCTATTGGAAGGCCCAAATTTGGCAAGTTTTAGTGCAAAAAATACAAGTTAGGCCTTTGAAACATAAGGGTGTCAAGCCTAAACTTGATGCATAGGACTAGGTTGAATTAGATGAGCTATGTAAGTTTGCCATCATATTATCCCTCTCTAAGTAGTTGTTCTATAATATTGTCTCTAAATTATGGGAATTATGGGAAAATCTTTGTAATTTCAATGACAAAGAGAGCCCTGCTTCTCAAATGAATTGGCTAAAGCAACTCATGGACCTTCGCATGAAGTAGGGCACTTCTATATCAGCTCACTTAAATGAGTTTCATTCCATTATTAGTCATTTGTCTTCACAAGGGATTGAATTCAAGGGCACTCTTCTTCTCTTATTCCTCTTAGTTACACTGCATGAATCATGGGATACCTTTCATACTACTATGTGTGCCAACATATTTATTGATGGGTTACAGTTGTAGGATGTAGAGGGTACACTCTTGACTAAAGAGGTTAACAAAAATAATGTCGATGCTTCCCGCACCTCTCAAGCTTTGACATGCAATAATAATAGGGGTAGTAATGACCACCATGGGAGACTCTCAACAGTCTTGCTCTCAGTCACATGGATAGTCTTGCAGTAAGTCATGTGGTTGTAAGTCCTCATTGACTTGTAATTACTATAGGAAAGCAAGGCATATTTAACCATAGTGCCATAAGATGCACAAGGACAAGCACAAAGAAAAGGGCAAGGATAAATCACATGATAAAAATGGCAAACACAATATTTTCACTAGCAAGTCCAGTGTTAAGATTAAAGATATTGATGTCGTGTAGACTGATTTTGATGCTGATTTCATACTTGTAGATTCTTCTCTTGATTCTTCATAGTTGATCGATGCTTTGTTAGGGTATTCTCAGTGTTGACTAATAGATTTAGGGGCTTCTTTTCATGTGACCCCTAATAGAGAGTAGTTTCACTCACATTGCAGTATGACTAGATTTGTTCGTTTGGGTAATGAGGTGGCATTGGAGATAGTTGGTATTGGTGATGTCCAACTACAGTTTGATTGAGGTTGCATGTTTACTCTTCATGATGTACGTCATGTACCGACTCTCACGAAGAGCCTTATCTACGCTGGCACTTTGGATGATGTAGGTTATGTAGTTTCTTTTGGTGATTCCTCATGGAAGATTACCTATGGGAATCTTGTCATTGCATGTGGTGCAAAGTCTAATACTCTCTACCTCTTGCTTGCATCTAGGTCAGTTGACCATGTTTTGATAGTGCATGTAGTTCCGCATGTATCTCTTTGGCTTCATCGCTTTGTACACATATCCTTGAAAGGAATGAAAATGCTTACTTGTTTGCAGTATCTTCTGCCCCTTGACTATAAATATTTTGAGTCTTGTGATCATTGTTTATATGACAAGCAGACATGCAATAGATATAAAAAATCTAGTATGGCATGCATGGGTGAGTCTTTGGATCTTGTTCATTTATATGTATGTGGTTCCATGCCCTGCAAGTCATTAGGTGGTGCAAAGTATTTCATTACTTTCATTGATGATTATATGCATAAGGTCTGGGCATATCCTATTAAGCAAAAATAGAAAAGTCTTGGTCACATTTCAATGTTGGCTTGCATTGGTTGAGAACAAGTGTTTGGGTATAGGTTGGAAATACCTAAGATCAGATAATGGGGTAAGTATGTCTCTAAAGTATTTAAGTAGTTTTGTGATGAGAGGGGTATTAAGCATCCACCCCAGACTCATATGGCACTGAGTGCATGAATAAGACAATTCAGGAGTGAGTTTGCAATATGCTTAGCTGGGCATGCTTACCACAACATTTTTAGACAGGCAGTTACTACTACTGTACACTTGATAAATTGGTCTTCACATACTACTCTTGACTATCAAATTGTAGAGGAGGTATGGTTTGGAAATTTTTTCTCATATGTTTATTTGCGTGTCTTTGGTTGTGAGGCTTTCTACCATGTATCTGAGGATAAGTGCAATAAGTTGGATCCTAAGTTTAGAAAATACATTTTTCTTGGTTATGGGGAAGCATGTGAGATGGGTATCGCCTATAGGATCCGCAAGCTCGAAAGGTTATCCATATCCATGGTGTTGTTTTCCATGAAGAGAAAATACATAAGTAGCATGAGCATGTCATTGAGGTATGTAGGGTGATATTTCAAGAGGAGCCTCTTGTTATTGTGCAGCCAGCTAGATAGCTTGTAGTAACATAGCTGATGCCCCAATGGGCTAGGTCCCTAATGCTCCACATGATGTACAACCCCACAACCAACTTTGAGGTGGTCTACTAGAGATAGATGATAGCCTGCACAGTTTGAGCCCTCTATGGATTATTTTATGGTGCTAGATATTGGTGAGCCTCTTACTTATGATGAGGCCATGCATAGAGGTGATAGTCACTCTTTAGAAAGGGCCATGCAGTTAGAGTACGACTAATTATGGAAAAATCATATGTGAAATTTGATTCCTTTGCCTAGTGGCAAGCATGTTTTGTCATGAAAGTGGGTGTACAAGTTGAAAGGTACCCCTGGATGCCCAAGTCAAGATACGAGGCTAGATTGGCTGCAAAGGGCTTCAAGCATAAACATAGTGTGGACTTTGATGAGGTATTTTCTCTTGTTGTGAAGATGACTACCCTACACTTGGCACTGGCTTTGGTTGCTTAGCTTGACTTGGATCTTTATCAGATGGATGTCAAGATGTCTTTTCTTCATGGAGACTTACATGATGAGATTTATATGGAGTAGCCTAAGGGCTTTGTAGAACATGGCATGGAACACCTAGTATGTAGATTGAGGAAGTGACTTTATGGCCTTAAACAAGCACCTAGGGAATGGTACCACAAGTTTGATGCCTTTGTGCATTCATAAGGATATTCCCACAGTGATATGGATTCGTGTTTATACATGAAGAAGGCTCTTGATGCTTATGATTTTGATCCTCTATGTGGATGATATGTTGATTGTTGGGAGTGCCCATGATGAGTTGGATGCCTTAAAAGATCAGCTCAAGACGAGCTTTTAGATGAAGGACATGGGATATGACTCACATATTCTTGGGATGCACGTTATGCATGATCGCTCTAAAGGGCTCCTCTACTTGTCATAGAATAAGCCTATTGGTTGTCCTTTAACTTCTCATGTGAAGGTTAGTTAAGTCGATTGTCCACAGTTTGATGAGGAGAAGACTGAGATGGCCAAGTTCTCGTATGCATCCATAATGGATAGCTTGATGTATTCCATGATAGTCACTCATCTTAACATAGCATTTGTAGTGGAAATTGTGAAATGTCATCAAAGGATATCATGAGGTACTTGAAGGGCACATCAGCTACATGCATATGTTATGGTAGCCAAGATATAGGAGTCATGGGATACATTGAATCTAATCATATAGGACATGCAAACAACATGAAGTCCAGCTTTGGCTATGTCTTCAGTTTTGTCAGAGGTTCTATTTCTTGGATGTCTAGGGTGCAAAAATGCATGGCCCTATCTACTATAGAGCTAATGTACATTGCAACCATTGAGTCTTGCAAGGAGGCTCTTTGGTTAGGTCATTTGGTGGGGGCAGACCTTGGCATTACTGATGTGGCCCTACACTACATTTGGATTCTATGAGTGTTATTCAATTGGCCAAGAATCTAGTTTCTTATGCAAAGATGAAGCACATTGAGGTGCATTACCACTTTATTTGAGAGATCATTGAGGATAAGTCTATTGAGCTTGTCAAGATCTCAACTAATCAAAATTCTTTAGATCTACTCACTAAAAGCCTCTTAGTGAAGCATTTTTCCTTTCTTAAGAAGTTGATAGGCATTGGATGAGATGACGTCTTTCCTTATCTTGTTGCACTTATATACATTTACATTTTGTCACTGTTTTTTCTTGTTCTCTCCTCACTAGGGGCACATTTTCCTTTAAGTGGGAGGTTGTTGGGGGTAAAGGTGCTTGTGCCTAATCACTTTTGTGTTAATTATACCCACAATATCTACACACATGTGTATTGCAAGTGATGGATGCCCATCATTATCACTTCATTCTTTATTCTTTTAGTAACATTTGAATAAAGGAAAGATCGATCACACATTGTGGATGTTGGAGTTCCCACATCATGTGTCTTTCTCTCTCTTGCTCTTTCTTCTTCCACCATAGCTTTTGCTTCCGCTCTGTACTTCCACTTAAGGCGTCACTCCCTTCAGAGCATATGAGAGAGAGAGAGATAGTGTATAAGAGATAGTCAATTTTCTATAAAAAATAATGTATCTATGAGTGAGACTATGAGTGAGATTGAGAGAAAGACTATGAGGACCATGAAGATGATGAAATATGAATACTATGTGATAAATTCCATTCAAATTTAATCATTCCTTTGTGTTCTTTTGGGTCTTGGATGGTTTCTATTAGATTTTCTTATAGTAGTTTCCCTGTTTTCTTGATATTTCTCTTAGGTCTCCAATAACATAATCCATGGAGGGCACAAACAAATGAGGCAGATATCTATCTCTAGTAGATCATCACAAAATAGTATGTGAGGCCTATACATAGTGTTTAACATGATGGTCATGGGCCACTAGAGCATGAGCTATTGTAGGCTATCTAGCTGGTTATATAATAATTAAACGCTCCTCTTGAAATTGTCATGTTGCATACCTCAATAATTGCTTAAGTTGCTTATGCATTTTCTCCTCATGGAAAAGTGCATCATGGTTGCGGATGACCTTTTGAGCCTACAGATCCCATAGGTGATAGCCCATCTCACCTAATCCCCATAACCAAAAAATGTGCATTTCATGGACTTAGGATCCACTTATTATGCTTGTTTTTGGGAACATGATAGAAAGCCTTACAACCAAAGTTATGTAAATGAGCATATGATGGAGGTTTTCTAGACCATACCTCCTCAGTAACCTAACAGTGACGAGTAGTGCATGGGGATTAATTAATCAAGTATATGATAGTACTAACTACCTAAGTCCAAAAGTGTTATGGTAAGCTTGCCTAGCTAAGCATAATACAAACTCTCTCCTGAATTGTCATGTTCATGTGCTTAACCATACCATTCTAGGGTGGGATGTACAGGGTGGTCAACTAATGCTTAATACCCCTCTCATCATAAAATTTCTTAAAGGCCTTATATATATACTTACTACCTCCATTGTCAGATTGTAGGAATTTTAGCCTATACCTATACTAGTTCTCAAATAAAAGCAAGCCAATATTGAAACGTAGCCAAGACTTATAATTTCTACTTTATGGGATATGCCCAAACCTCATGTGTGTAATCATCAATGAATGTAACAAAATATTTTACGCCACCTAATAACTTGAAGGACATAGGTCCACAAACATTAGAATGAATAAGAGTCCTAGCTTGCCATAAAGACAATGAGTATAATAATCAAAACATTTATAGTCAAGCGGCAAAAGATATTGCAAATGGGTAAGTATTTTCATTCTCTTTAATGAATGTGCCCAAGGCAAGGATGCTATAATGATACATCTAGTACTACAGCCACTGCCAAAACATGGTCAATAGACCAAATACAAGTAAGGGATAAAGAGTTCTAAACTTGGCACCTCGTGCTGTTAGGACAAGATTCCCATGGGTGATCTTCCATGAGGAATCCCTAAAAAATATAGCATCACTTGCATTATTCAACTATCCATAAAAAAGTTAGCTTTTAGTCAAAGCTAGAACATGGCATACATAATGCAAAGTAAACATATTGTGCCTAAAGCAAACTATAATTGAAAAACTCCAATAACAACAATATCCAATGCCAAGTCATCACCCAATCTGACAGATCTTGTCATGTTACAATAGGAGTGGAACCTCTCTCGATGAGGGGTAACATGAAATGAAGTCCTTGAATCAATTAGCCAACACTAAGTATAAGTGAGCAAGACACCAATAAATTACAAAACATGAAGAGAAGAAGCTACAAGTATGCAATCATCATCAGAATTAGTTTGCATGGCATTAATCTCTTCAATCTTGACACTAGACTTGCTAGAGACAATGCTACAATCATCATTCTTTTCTTACACTTTGCCCTTTCCTTTTTCCTTGCCCTTGTCATCACGCATTTTATGGCACTATGGCCAAATATGATCTTGCTTTCCAAAATAATCATAAGTTAATGCAAATTTATGGCCACGAGACTTATTGCAAGACTGTCCATGTGATTGAGAACAAGACTTTTGAGAGTCTCTCCCATGGCAGCTCATTACTACTCTTAGTATTATTGCCTCTAATTGTCAAAGTATGAGAACTATGAGAAACATCAACATTCTTTATATTAACCTCTTCATTCAATAGTGCATCCTCTACATCTTGCAATTTCAGCACATCAATAGGCATATTTGCACACATAACAATACATAATGTATCCCATGACTCAAGCAATGTAACTAGTAATAAGAATGGCAGAAGATTATCCTTAAAGTCAATCCCGTGAATACAAAGTTGTCTAAAAATAGAATGAAACTCATTTAAGTGGGTGGACACAAGAGTTCCCTCCTTCATACAAAGATCCATAAGTTGCTTTAGCCAATACACTTGAGAGACAAGGCTTTGCTTATCATGGACAAGATTCATAATGTCCATGATAATGTAAAGCCCAAATGCTTTGATGTAGAGTATTGGGTTGAATTGGATGAGTTATGCAAATCTACAATCATTTGCCCTCATAGATGATGCATCAAACTGCAATTACAACATGTTGAAAATTATTACAATAGTAGAAACCAAAGCTAAGTGTGAGCAATCAATTGATAGAATCCAAACCACAATTGCCAGTATATCCCATGAGAAGCTAAGCAAGTATAATGAAAGCTCAATACATAGCCAAATGAGGAGTATGCATTAGTGACAACAACTTGATAGAGGTAGGTGCTGGGCTCAATGCAAGGATCAAATCATCCCACTAGGCAACAATTGCATTCAAAGAGCATCCGAAGAGCATAGACATAACTCAATTGAGTCCCACAATGTCACTAAAACAAGCACAAGCTCAACTATAAATATCTAAAGCACTATGTAACATCCAAATTTCATGCAAGCTTCCACTGGAATAAAGAGTGAATGCAAGATGAGGAAAAGAATCTAAATACATAATGTGTATACCATCCAATGTCCAAGATACATGTAATATACATCTAGGATCATAAGATCCAATATCTTCTTCAAGCTTGTAAGTTGAATCACTGAAGCACCCAAATCATAAGGCCAATTCTTGAATACATGTGACCAATATCAAATCCGAATGGCAAAGCAAACCATAATCACATTTGAGCATGTAGCTCAATGTTAAGCATCACCATGGGTAGGTAGCATAGCCAAATGACATCAACACATGATAGGCATAAAGCTTTTCTTGTCAAAGCTTGCTATCCAAAACTATGTACAACAATGAAAATGATTGCTAAATGAAGCCAATGCAAGCTCAAAATCAAGCCAAGAGTACCTCAAGTCATCATCCAAGCATATGCCAAAGAGCTAGCATCAAGTGAGCACCAAGAGACATCAATACGAGCTCCAAAACTCTAAGAAATAGGTTGTCCTAGAGATATTGCATCACACTCATGACAAAGGTGCTGGGTACAATGCCAAGTGATTGCCTAAGGTTGGGAGTAAGTGCAACAAGATGGAGATGAGGTGGGATGGATCGAAAATAGGGATAGAGCTGCAAGCCCAAACACACAGATTGCTATCCTTGTGGCTAATGCAAATGTTGAAGGCAATGGAGCTCCAGCTGAACTTTGAAGTGCTCAAGTAGGCCCAATGAAGCTCTAATACAAGGCCAAGAAGCTCGAGAAGAAAGGGAGCATCAATGTTTACCTCTTTAAGCTGAAGCCATCACTACAATGAGTGTGAACTACTGTAGGTATTCATGGGCTAAAGCAAAATAAAGGAGAAGCACCTCAAACCAATGCTCTGACACCAATAGAAGGGAAGGTAGAAGCATCAGAGGTGTGAGTCATGGTGGATAGAGAGAGAGAGAGAGAGAGAGAGAGAGAGAGAGAGAGAGAGAGAGAGAGAGAGAGAGAGAGAGAGAGAGAGAGAGAGAGAGAGAGATGTGGGAACTCCAACAGTCACAATGTGTGACCGATCTACCTTATTCTATTAGTTACTGAAAGAATAAAGAATGAAGTGATAGTGATGGGTGCATGCCACGACCTACAATATGTACATATGTGTGGGTACTATTAGTGTAGTGAATACACCAGCCGTATAGGCACAAATGCCCTTTCCCCCAATACAGTGCAACATGTAGGTGTAGTCTAATCATGGCTATCCTATCTATGCCTACATTGATGTTGGAAACAATGATGGAAACCCATCTTCATTTGGCAAGGAAGCATACTCCAACAATTTGACTAGAAGTCAATGGTAATTACAAGTGCTAATGAAGTCAATGTCAAGGCAATTGGTGAAGTTCCTAAAAACTTATTGAAACATGGCTAAAGGTCCCATAGTTGGAATAAGTACAGCATGTCATTTGTAGGGGTATTGACATTGGGGGACTTCGGGAGGTTATACTAGCCATGGTGCTATTGAGATCATATATCCTATATCACCTAGGATAAGGGCAATAAAGTACATAAGCTCTTTTGTGGCTCACTGTAGCAAAATGCTAACCTTGCAATATCGTTAGACTCTAGAATAAAATTCTCCATTTTGGCTGAAGTTTCCAAGATTCTCATGGTTTTAGGGCTAAGGTATTTAATTCAAGATTTGTTTTCTTAAGGTTGATAGACCTCCCAAAGAGCATCTTCATCCTACTGCTCTTTCCATTTCTTGGTGATGCTCTTCCATGCTCGTGATCAATGTTTGTAGTATGCTAGGGGGTCAAGTCTTTCAAAGTTTCTTTTCTTTAAAAGCCTTGAAGTCAAAGATTATAGCCTCCCCTTTTTGCCCTTATCATCTCTTTATTAGTTCTTATACATCTTCTCATTACGCTTCATATCCTCTGTAGTAAAGAGGAAGGTTGATGGGTAGGGGCATGTAGTGCATTCAATAATTTCATGTGGTGCTCCTCCATCATTACTTCTAAATATTGAGGCATGTTAAGGTATTTAATTCAAGGTTTGTTTTCTTAAAGTTGATAGATCTCCCAAAGAGCATCTTCATCCTGTTACGCTTTCCATTTCTTGGTGATGCTCTTCCATGCTTGTGATCAATGTTTGTAGTATGCTAGGGGGTCAAGCCTTTCAAATTTTATTTTATTTAAAGGCCTTGAAGTCAAAGATTATAGCCTCCCCTTCTTGCCCTTAGCATCTCTTTATTAATTCTTCTAAATCTTCCCATTGCACTTCATATCCTTTGTAGTAAAGAGGAAGGCTGATAGGTAGGGGCATGTAGTGCATTCAACAATTTCATGTCGTGATCCTATATCCTTGTTGCCATCTCCATCATTACTTCTAAATGTTGAGGCATGTCACCAGTGTTCTTGCTAAAATTCTTGTGGTTCCACATAGTCTGACATGAAGATGATCTCAAGTGGCCTTATGGATATGAATTGTTTTAACTCTAAAGGCTCTAGCTCCATGAATCCTATAGCACATGACTCCAACTTCTATTTCCCATAGCCTATATCCTTTAGATGATGTATAAGAGCTTTTTTTGTTGGGGATAGGCTCAAAAAATCAAATACTCAGCCCAAACTTAGATTTCTTAGAGCTATGTTAGCCAAGCTCAACTATGTCTTAACCTAAGCTACATATTCAGTGCTAGAGATGGAAACAATATGGCCTTTCCTATAGAGCTCATGTGTATATTTATAGACATCTACATGTACCCTAAGATGACTTTCTTTATATAGTGAGGTTGCAATTTCGCGTCTTCTTTGTTAATGCCTCCCCATAGGTTCTTCTCACTTCATCTTTAGTGGGGGTGATAGTCCTAGTCAAAACTTGCATTGATAGTCTATTACAAACTAGTGCAATTCACTTTGAGCTATTCTTAGGCTTGCTCATTCTCTTGGATTTCTTTTCCATGGAGAATGACTTGGAATTTCTTCTTCTCCAATTGGAGAGTGAGGTCTACTACTTGGGTCTGCATTCCATCCTACCTCTTCTATAATTCTTCTACCTCTCAAGTTTTTGACTCTAATCCCATGTCATATTCCCTTAGTTATGCTTGAAAGTCCTATATGTGATGCTTGGTTTGCACTATACATTTTCTATAGGCCTCCTGAGTATTATCTAACCTAGCTTCAGCTCCTATTTTGCCTAAATCACCTTTGTTTTGTCCCTTTGGAGTTATTTGCATAGTAGTGCTAGGATGCATGGGTTTCCTCTTGTACTAAGTTACCAAATTCCACTCCTATGGACCTAAGGTAGATCTGAAAGGGTGCTACTTGTTGTCTTTTGAGGTAGTTTTGACATCCTCTATGGTTTTTACGTTCTCTAACTTAGTCATTTTAGTCAACAAGTTTTGTACTTGAGTCAGCATTTGCTAATGAACTCCTTTGTCAACACTCTGTGAGTTCATCACCACTTGCTAAAACTCCTTGGTCAACAATCTGTGAACTCTCAGCTACCTTCTCTTTTCCTTTACTAGATATACCTTCACCTTTCTTTGTCATGAGTGCCTCTACTTGTTGTGGAAGAGTTTTGACTTAGCTCTACTACATAAGAGCTCTTTTGACATATTCTACATGCTTCCTATTTTCTTTGCTAAACTCTTTGAGGTATAATTACTTTGGTGTTATTTCACTTGAAGTCACGACTTTACCTAAAAATGTGACAATTCCTATGGCAGGTGGTAGTTTGATGGAGAGCCCTAATCTTACATTGGATACTCTAGCAAGTGCACTTGCAAAGTTGATGACTGTCTCTTCCAACTCAACAAGCTCACATCAAGAGCTTGAATGAACATTTTCTTGGTTGTGATCTCATGAACTTTCTCTATCCAAAGGTCATTTAGATTCCCAATCATGATCTCCTCTATGAGTATGTCTTCTATAATAAAGCATAAGCTACCTTAGTCTAGGGTAGGCTAGAGTTAAGTATAAAAGGTGGAGATGTAACATGTGAATGATCATTTTGCCATTTTCAAGCAATACATGCTTTGAGGTTCCTTCCTCCCACCACCTAAGAGGGTGCATACTCTTAGCCACCAAGATATAGGGTGCATACAATTTCCCAGCTTGACATGAGGTGAGTATTCATTTTGCAGCATTCATCTATGATTCTCAGCCTTCCATAGCAATATAATTTCATGCCTAGCTACCTTGGCTACGGCTTCCTTGCAAACATGGTGTATATCTTGTATTTTTTTGCAAGTATGGTGTATTTCATGAATTTTCAGTTATTTTGTTTGTTGTGAGAACTAGCTATTTTACATTGGTATTAGAGCAAGTCTTGGTCCATGTGATAAGCCATTTTCATGTGGATCTAGTCACAACATGCTTACAAGGTAACTGGCAGCCAAAAATTTAGTCGTAGGGGTCTAAATAGTTCAAACCATGACTAGTGAAAGTCTTCTACAGTAAGTTAGGACCGAATTGGTAGATCTTGAAGAAGATAGGAGGGAGAAATGGCGGGTTCAATGCCATTTTAGCAGCTCATGGTCCATTTGAGAGTCATTTTGGGGTTCTTGACCCTAATTGTGGTCTAACCATGGATTAGTGGGGCTAAACCCTGGATTAATTTTTGGAACAAGATTCTTTCCTCTTTCTCAAGCTTTCTTCTTCAAGCTGCCATGGAGGAAATTACTCATCTCTCTCTCCCATTATTTCTATCATCTATGCAACCTATATAGGATCAAAATAGGCATCCTAAGCTTGATATCAAATACCTATATGCCTTGATTTGGTGAAGTATGCATCACGTTGTGGAAGAAGTAAGCTGGCAGCATTTTGCGCCATTTTTATAGCACTTCAAACTACTATGTGATCAAAACGTGTAGAGATTGGAGGCTACAAGCTCTTCTACAAGGTCATTTGGATCACAAAGGTGATGTACAAGGCATCAATGGCATTCTTCTTCCTCTTCTCTTCAAGATTGAAGCTCTCTTCAAACCTTAGCCATGCCTGAAAATGGACAGCATGAAGAATCCTTCATTTTCTTGAAGATTTGCCCTCTTCTTGACTTCTTCTAGCTTCCTAATAGTAAGCGCAAGCATCTACATCAAGCATTGGATCGACATTGAATATTTCTTGCAAGATTGGAGCATTTTCTTCTCTTGACTTGGGGCAAAATGTGACAAAACATGGATCTTGGACATGGCTGCAACTATGGAGGTTGAAAAGTGGTGACTAGAATCATTGCAACATGGACAAATGGCACTAACTTTTACTTTAGTGAATTAGGTTCCAAGATTGAATGCTTGGACTTGTAAACACAATCTCAAGTAGGACATGACAATGACATAGAGTGTAGTATAAAGTATGATAGCATTGCATTGAAAAGGGAATCAAGTACAGGTCTTTACAGCATTCTAGCTTCTCCACTATCCTCACTATGCATATGGGATTCAAGACATCTCTTCCTAGAGTATACATCATTTGTTATTTCTCAACACCCCCCTCAAATGATGAGCCCCTACACTTGATGGCTTTTGCCCCCCCCCCCCCCCCCCTACAGATAACATGGCCCGGGAGACCAACTCATAGGCAACCTAGTCAAGTTAAAACTTGAGACTTTACATCTTTGGCAAGGGTTTTTACAAAGCAAATCCACTAAGGGAAACATAGAGATCCACTATGAGAACAAAATTCCTTAGAATAATCTGTCAGAGTTGTTGATGGTAATAGAAGCATCTTCTTCTTTCATTCATGAATTGACTTTGGTGGTGGTCATTCTGCATCTGTTGTGCTCTTTTCTTGTGAAAGCATTCATCGGCAATATGACTAGTCTTACCATAGCAATGGCATGTCATCTGACTTTTGTTGTCGGTGTTGAATCCTCAACCTCTTCCTTTGGGTCTAGTAGCTCCCTTGGTGTATAGGAGATTTTCCCTTGCACTGGTCTCTTTTACATCTTTGCTTTTAAATTTGGTTTCTCCATCAAGTAGTGAGTGCTCAATGTCTGTGAGTGAGAGATTAGGAACATTACTTAGTGTTGAAACAAGGTTCTCATACAGTTCATGATTAACACTGGTGGCAAGTAGCACTGTTATTTCCTCATCTTCATTAATGTTCTTGTTAAGAGTTCCTAGTTGAGTTTTAAGGCTCTTGAACTTATTGATGTGTACAGTCATAGATGAACTATCTTTTACATCCAACTTATAAAATTGCAAAAGTAATTTTACATTCGAGTTCTCTTCTTGTGTACCAAAGATCTTGTCGAGTTCTTCCCATGCCTTCTTTGCATCCCTGATGTCAAAGATGTGGTGTAATACATCATCTGATAGACCCCAGGCAATAATGCGTAGAGTTTTTTGTTCATATTCTTCCATGCCTTTGTTTTAGGCTAGTCTTCTGTAGCGTCTTCCTCTTTCGCATTGTCATTGGCATCATCTTCCTCAAAGAGATCCCAGAGGTCTTTCCTCATGAGATGGTACATGGTTTTCTCATTCTAGGCATGAAAGCCCTCCCCTTTGAACTTTGCTATTTGCTCAAGCTCTGTCATGCTCATCAGCTTCAAACAACCAACAAAAAATTGTGGGGCAATGTGTCAAGAGATACAAGAAGATCAGTGTCAAATGACACTAGTTGAGTATCAATGGATACTATTTTTGAGCTTACTGATGAATGTCAATGCTTGATCTGCCTCTTGCTTGCTGATTTGATGTGATGATCTTGTTGGGAATTGGGTTCAGACTCAGATTAGAGTGGTAGAGAGTTCATTGTAGTGAGGGGAGTGAGAAAATGAAGTGGGAAAGGAGCTTGATGTTGAAAGCTATGGCTTTCAATTCTAGGGTTTCTGCAATAGCCTGGTTTTTTGCTTACAACAGATGGAGGAAGGGATCATTTGGCATGAAACTTCAGTGGAAGGTAGCTTGGTTAGTGACCTTTGAAAGCCCTATGGTGACTGCTACGATTGCACTATGTACCACAAGCACAGTTGTACGAAATGTTACGCCGTTGCAGACTACACTATTTCTGGAAATCACGTAATGCTGCCTTCTGGGAAGATCAATGTCGAGGTTCAACATGCTAGGGAGAAGCACCTAGAGTTAAGGAAGCTAGGCACATAATAAATTTTGTGAAGATATGGCATGTAGTATGAGATCTAGGATCTCAAAGGTGACAAGGTCTGGCTGGCTATGGCAGACAGAAGTAGAGAATGTGAAGATGAAGTAGGAGATGAACTCAAATGCTTGAACTGAGCTAACCAGAGATTGTGATGGATTGAGAGAGCAGTGAGAAAAACTAGACCATGCTCACCATGGCTCTAATACCATGTGAAAAAGCATGGATCTTGGACATGGCTGCAACTATGGAGGTTGAAAAGCGGTGACTAGAATCATTGCAACATGAACAAATGAGGCTAACTGTTACTTGGGTGAATTAGGTTCCAAGATTGAATGCTCGGACTCATAAACACAATCTCAAGTAGGACATGACAATGACACAGAGTGTAGTACAAAGTATTATAGCATTGCATTGAAAAGTGAATCAAGCACATGTCTTTATAGCATTCTATCTTCTCCACTATCCGCACTATGCATATGGGATTCAAGATATCTCTTCCTGGAGTATACATCATTTGTTATTTCTCAACACAAAACAGGGCGGCCACTTGATTCTTCAAAATTTTTGGTCGTTGAAGGTTGGAATCATGGGGCTTTTGGTTCTTGATGCCTCCTAAGGCTTCTATGCATTGGATTTTGTCAAGATTTGATGGTCTTGCTTCAACATTGCAAGAATAGGGCTTGTTCTTGGCATTGCAAGTATATGGACAGCTTATGCAAGTTTATGTGCTTCAATGGAAGAGCTCTCTATCAAGGATTGAAGTCTTCTACCCTTTTGGATGTTCATCATTGATTCCATTTTAAATTTTCAGCCACATTTGGAGCTACAAGGGTCACTTCCATCAAGCTTATGGATATTGAAGCTTTCTTGAAGGAGAAATTGTAGTCTATGAGCTACATATTCATAATGGGAATTCCAATTTGAAGGTATTCATAATAAGCGGCAGATCAAGAATTTCAAGTCTCATATGGTTATCGGAGCTTCTATAATCATCTACTTCAACAATGAAAGAGGTATTTCTAAATTTTTCTCTTAATCCCTTTAATATCCAATTGCTTAAGCCATCCATTTGTTGAAAATGGAGAATTAAGAGTAATCCCATTTTGGAATTGCCAATTGAATGCATGTAGACCCAACTTAGGGTTGAATGATGTTATGATAAATTCTCTTCATCCTACTCAATAAAATCAGTAGCCAATTGTTGCTAATCTCTTCCATTTGTTGGAAATTTTATGCCTAATCCTAACCTTGGTTGCTTGATGTGATTGATTGCAATTTGACTGAAAGTAAAATCAAGTGGTAAGTGGAATACATTGTATGCAATGAGTCACTACAAGAAAGGGCAATAACTATCCCTATCCTTTTCCATTTCATCAATTTCCTGTTCATAGTCACATGAATGAAGTTTAGGCACATGATCAAATGAGCGATTCCACTACACAATTTAGCATAAAGTTGCAAGCCACATCATTTGACAAGTCTCTTAGCCATGTTATTTCCACTAACTAGCTCCTTAAAAATTTTCATCGATCAAAATTTAAGATCCCCTAGGCTCCAAGTGGTAGATTGCAAGGCATACTTATTACACTATTCCATGGGTAAAGATATTCTTAGTTTTATTTCAAGGGTCATAAATTAGTATAGTGAACTTGGGGCTAATCATTTTCATGGGTCCTAGCTTGCCATCTGCACATTTTTCACAACAAATTGCTTTGAGAATAACATGAAAAACAAAGAAATGCACTTGAAATCAACAATATGATATTAACAAAGTTCTATATTTTGGACAAATTGATATAGTCTCATCTTTTATGTCATTTGGTTTTTCACCTCGTTTCATTGATAGTAGATAGCTTCCTACTTGTAACATTATATTGGTTTCCATGTGTGTTTGAATTCTTGTTGGTTTGTTTATTTATTTATTAAAACTTATAAATTATAGGTACTACATATGTACAAGAGGTGTTTTTTTTTTTTTGAAGTGATTTTTCACATGGTATCTTTAGAAAGCCACTAGTTGGAAAATTTTGGATTGTAGTGGAGCTCAACAAGTGTGTCCAAGTCAAATGACTAGCATGGAAGCTTGCAAAGATACATCGGTATGACCATTAACAAGGTTGGGCCTTCAAGTTGCTCACTACATGAAGTTTTTGTTCCTAAATAATTTTATCCAATAAGGGATGTTGCTCCAATTTTGATGAGGGATATGGTAGGTTGTGAGCAATGAGAATTGCATGAAGTGAAAATCCATTGTACTTAGTTGGGTCATGTTGTGGAGTTTTGATAGGGTATTGTTGTTTTGCATTGGACATTAATCAATTACTATTACAAATAATGTCAAGAGGATGGTTGTATCGACTTGAGGAATGGATTTTTGGAAGCACATGGTCATCATATCTTAGCAACTTCAACATGGTCATTGGCTGTGATGACTAGAGCTTGGTTTGAATGTCTTTGAATAGCTTTACTTTTGCAAAATATGTGTTCACTATTCTCACATGTAGTTTTCCAACAAGAGATAAGATCAACCATTTGTTTATGGCAATTCCTAGATCTATAATTTCATATGCCCTAATAAGTATCTTGAACGTGGTGTCTAGTTGACATGAAGCAATCGACTATAGGGATGTTAATCTTCTTAGCCAATGTTGTACCCATTGATAGATTGATTGGCACATGTTATCAGGCTTCATCCCAACTGGCATTGTGGTTTTGTGACACCTATTAGGTGTGTTGTAGCAATGATTGCTAGTTTGCTTTTGTGTATAGTTTCTTTGTAGTTACTATGATGTGTCTTACAAGCCATGGCCATGTTTTCAACTTTCTCATGTGCAAGATTTGAAATTGGTGTTACTCTGGTTATATGTGCCCCAAGCACAAACTTTCTCAAGTTTATGAGAGATTGATTATCATACTCACATGTTGAGTAATTTTTTATCTATGTACCCAGATGGCTTGTAGGGCATTGAATAGCAATTAGGTGAGTGCGAGAGGCTCTTTTTTGGATTCATATATAGCAACTATCCTCATAGTACCCGAGCAATCATAGAGCCTTGGGTACACATGCGGTAGTTATGTGAGTTTTTGGCTAGTCAGTTTGCATTTGCGATTCTTTTGTGGCTCAAGAGAAGTCCCTACGCTTGCTTTTTCTTGCTTGGCATGCTATCATGCAATTCTTAAATTAGTAATTGGAAAGAGATTTTTGTATTCTACCAATGTGAGTTCTTACAAAGAAAAAAATATTCTTCTTTTGTGGGCATAGTTGGCTAGATAGGTTTGGTCTACTATGATTATTTCTCAATTAATTTCCCCTTATTGAAGGCAAAGATTATTCTAGCCTTAAGAAGGTAAAGCTAAATGTGTTGCTCCACATACTCAACTTGCCACTACATTTTGTACTTGAAAGGGCATCCTAGTAATAAATAGTTGTCATATGGCAAGTGGGTCTCATCAAAATCAATGCCCTTCTACTAAGTGTAATCCTTTGTCACAAGTCTAGCTTTGTAGTGATCAACACTACCATCTACCTTGTGCTTTATCTTTGTAAGTCTAGTTGGTACCAATTACTAGGAGGCAGATCACATATGGACCACGTATCATTTTTTATAATATCATTATACTAAAATTGCATAGCAACCATCTGATTTTTTGAATTTTAAGCCTTTTCAAAAGTCATGGCCTCATCCCCATCACATAAACTAGAAATAGCCAATTCATTACAATTCGTTGCATAAGAGGCACTATGAGAGCTCAAATGAGGATTACTAGCCAATAATGTATCTAACTTACTATCATGTAATGTTTACACCATCCATTTTAGCATAGTCCTAGACTACTCAATCTCTACTCTCTCATCTCAAGAAGTACATAATTCACATCTACATAAAAAAATAGGATGATTTGTTGTTATCATGAGATATTTGTGTAGGCTAAAAAGCTGCCTCATTTGGCATTACAATGACTATACATCACTAAAAAAAGGCAACAAAGTGTCACAATTATCTTGTTAGCATACAACTATCTCTTTCACATATGAAAGTAAATACTGAATAAAATCTTCCACAAAGACAATATCACAGATAATATCACAGTAGACCAAGACACACTTACTTTGTGGATGATGTAACATATATATTAGTGTACCCAAGAAAAATACATTTTATAGCCTTGCCATTCAACTTCTTTCATTATTGCATTAGAACCAAAGCATAATCCAAGCAACCAAAAACATGTAAGTGAGCCACATATGGGTTCTTATCATGCCAAGCCTCATACAAAGTGATAGACTGCAAAGCCTTAGTGGACACTTGTTAAGCACATAAGGTATACATAAAACAATTTTATGCCAAAAACTATGTGGCAAAGCTTGACTCTTAATCATGCATCCTTCCATCTCTATGAGTGGTCCACTTTTTCTCTTAATTACACCATTTTGCTATGGTATATATAGCACTGTATATTAGGGTTTTATCCCACCTTTCTCTAGATATACATTTAAATTTTTACATGCGTACTCCTTAATTAGAATAGTGCCTCACTACAAGATACAGGCCTCATACCGATGTTTAAAGTGACAAAAATATTCACAAAAAAAAAAATTGCTCATGTCATCGCTAAACACGTCAATATTAGTGTCTCCATAGAACCGTCGCTATTAGCACAAATAGCGACACCAATAGCGACGGTTTTTGCGATCCAAATTGCGATGCCAGTAGTGATGCGTGTAGTAAATTTGCAACGCTAATAGCGATGGTTATAGAGAAAAAAAATTATGGCAGGCCAAATGTAGCACTATGTGCTATATTTACTTTTTACAAATGGATTACATGTAAAGTTACAATGGTCTTCAAAATGAAGACAAAGTGTACTTGAATCCACAAGACTGATACATAAAATAAATACAAGATTGTTTAATGAAAGCACTCATGGAATCATGGCAAGATACAAAGGATGATAATAACATAGTGCATAGAAAATGCCTACATAAATCACAAGACCAAAAAAGAAGAGGATGTGTGCTCCATGAATCCAAGCGTGAGCTATAGATCCTCGCCATCCGAAAGCTTGTCCCGATACAAAGGAGCATCGAACAGACTCTACAAAAAAAGAAACAACTACACATCAGTCCACTATACAATAATACATTTTAATTAAAAATAGTAACTATGGACAAGAAAGATGAGTGACTTACTGGGCTACCACGTGCATACAATCTATTGATCAATGCAATGAGACCGTGTCTCTCTGCATATCGAGTCTCTAGGCCGGTGGGATTGCAGTTTGTAATGGACTGCTGCAAAGAAAATAAAATATAACTATTAGAAACACGATTGTCAGTACAAGTGATATTGCAAAAAAATAAGCAAGAAGAACATAAGAAAACTTACAAAGTCCTCCAGATAAGTCCCGTGGCTACCACTCCCAAGATGATGGACCACTCCTACTGTAACGTGTCTCCCTGTCCACTTGTAGGACATGTCTTAGCAGCCCATCGGAAAGAGAGTCTAGAAAGCACCGCCCGGCACTCACAAGGAATGTCACGGGGTTTGTGATCAAGGTCTTCCCAAGTCTGCCACGAAGCGGAAGCACCTGGCCTTTCCCACTTAGGACCGACCTGAATCAGGGTTTTCCTAATAGTCAAGTTCCTAGGAGGTAGCTAGCGTCGAGCCCTAGACGAGAGCCCCAGATGAACCACTTTGCACAGAACATCAGGGTTGAAGCATATTTATACTAGACTTGGTTCAAGGAGAATGGGAAACGAGAGGGATGCGAAGCTCGACCTCTCTGCCCGTAAGGCATAGTCCCATTCCGTTCCCCTAAAATAGCATAAATCGGGACTCTAACTCTATTTCTTCTAGGTCATCGCTGCTTCTCTATCAATTCCTTTGAGAAAATTTCTCGGCCAATTGGGACCACCCTTCCATAGGACGGACCCAAAGTCACATCCACCGCACTTTCTTGAGGTTGCTTAGTTATCTAATTACCTACCACATTTAGTTTGACAAGCAAAAATAGCTTCCTTAATTAACCAATTAAACATTGGTTCCTTCATGTAACTTAAGCACTGACACAGAAAAACAATGGCAAGAAAGTTTCTTTTTCAACATTTGATCTTTATTAATCTTAGTCTTTGGAATACATCAAATAACCTGCCCGAAGGCTATCCCAGTAATCCTCAGGGATCGCTATTCCAAGTTTCACCCATTGACTAGTATACGGGCCTCGAGATCCCATCTCGAGTCACGTCGGCCTCTTGTGCAAGATCCGGAGGCAAGGAATTTACGGCTAAAGCGTCCCCTAGCACCCAAGCGTCCTCCTGCTCCAAGTAGCACCCATGGAGAGACCTCTCGCGCGGTAGGTTTGGTCCATGTACCCGACGCAGCTAACAACCCCCTTGGATAGCATCAACTAGACAGTCGGAGGTAACTGATATTGCTTCTCCCTCCATGCTTTTAACCTGAAGCATTAGTTGTTTTTCCTGAATTAGTTCCTTGAGCAAAGAAGTACAAATAGTGCACCTAAGTGTACAATCACGAGCATTCCAATGGTCGTTCATACGGCCAACTGCTAAGGTGTGATTCCTTTTCCCCGAATACTTCCGGCATTCGATCCGGGATCAATCGCGACTTGGAAAGACCCCAAGGGTTTTGTAAGTTGAGTTGCTTGTTTACCCTTTTTCCTTGGGTTAGGGTTTATACCCTTTTGATCCAAATTGTCACTACTTTAGGTTTCCTTATATTATGGTCAATAAATCCTGGACAACCCCATTGTCCTAACTTGGTTGGTCAAATTGCTTCTTGGCAATTCACCACTACCCTAAACTTGACAAGACAGTTTCCAAGAGGGAGTGTTGTAGTAGGGCGACTACTCAATTCTCAAATAAGCTAATTTGTAATTAGAACTCGCCAACCTTAGTCTAAGGTGTAGCGGTACTGACTTGTGATTTAGTCGCAAGAGCATATGACGTTGCAGCTTGTTACATGAGATAGGTGTTAGTACCTAACTTGTGGAATTATTTCTCTCATCATAGGGTATTTCTTGCTCAAGAATACCTTTGATCAAGATATAGGGCTTGCGAGTCCTATTGACCCAATCCAAACCCTTGATCCTACTAGGCTGATAATCGTTTTGGCCCTAGGGTCCCTAAATTCCTTGCGGAGATCTAGCATTTGGTCAACTGATTCTTAGGGTGAGAACCCTAGATCATTCTTGCACAGGTGATTAGATAATCCTAACATTTCGAGAATGTGGGTAGGACCTTTAAGATCGGAAATATTAAATCGGCACCCTGAGTGTGATACTAGGCAGAATTTTAACATAACTTAAACCCTACCTAGCACATTGAGGTGACTGTCATATGCTAACTAATCATACCTTTATGAATTTCATGTAAACTACTCAATTACATGCGAGTTACTTAGTTGATCTAACCAACCCACGATTAAAGATGATCTTCCCTTTAAAGATGCAAATACCTTCTTCTAAACTTGCAAATACTTTCCCTAAAAGATGTAAGTAACTGCAAGATGTGTGAGATGTATCATTCCATGCAATTTCAAGACCATAGACCTTTTTGCCTTTATAGGATCTACAACGATCTTTCTTTTCCTTGCCCTATACTATAATGATTGACATTCAGAGCTAATTCCTATAGACCCTACGTTGATGCATCGAATTCAAACTTTAGTATTTTAATGAAGATGTATCCTTTCTTGATTTCGAACTTTAATAAAAGAACTCTAGGCATGGATGCATCATTCTTTCATGACTAGATGCCAATGAGTACATCATTGATTTAATCCTTCTTTTACTGCTTATCTCAACCTAAAATGTAACTATCCATTTGCATGCGAATTGCATAATATATGTTTTTGTCAATGATTATAAATCTTTTCCTTTCATAGCAATTTTTTAGACATCATTTAATGACCATCTACGATTACCTTATACACGAGACACGACCAGGAATTTATTACATAAGTGCGTTATGTGTTATATGCCCTATCCTTTGCAAGATGCAACAAGGACGCCTTTGCACAATTTCATCTTTTAACTTATGCATCATACGTTTCAAAATGCGACTACCCTTGACCTTGGAAGTGCAAGCAAATGCAAATACTCGTATTGCACTGAACTTTGTAAATCGAACAAGTATATAAATTTTCCAATGCATTTATGTTTCCCTACGTGAATTAAAACATGCTTTATGCATCCTTTCTATGTGGGAATATTATTCGGAACCTGGGCATTCAATATTGGGGCGTTGTCCACTCTCGTACTTTGGGTGGAAGCTCCCGCATGCGCTCCTCTCGACTTTTGCTTAGGGGCCGTTGATGAGGTAAACTTCGACTCGAAAAATTCTCCCTTGGCTTCCTTACGAGTTCGGAAGTTACTACTGCCCGAAATCTCCTTCCTTGCACAGGAAACGGGTCTTGCAAGACATGGTCAAAAAAACCGAGAAGCACGGGTGAACTTGGCCTAGAGAAGCTTCTCAAGGATTCTAGAGAAACAAGGATGACGTGTGTTGGTGAGGATGATGATGGTGAAGATGACGACGACGACGACGACGATGATGATGATGATGATGATGATGATGATGATGATGATGATGATGATGATGATGATGATGATGATGATGATGTTGGCGGTGGCAGCAACCTGGCAGCATGGGCAGTATGGTGGTAGCAACAGGACGACGACGGGCAACTCCTTCACGGTAGGCAGCACAGACCATCCCCCTCCAAGCTTGGAAGGGGGGTTTATATGAGGTTAAGGTAGGGGGGAGGTGGCCACACAAGTGGCAGGTTGCATGCTTCCCCTCCCCATGCCCCTCCATAACACCTACTTCTCTCTCTCTCCCCGCCATGCAATGGGTGAAGGAGAGGGAGTTAATATATTTTAAAAAATTTGCAAATAAATCATTATCCCTTTTCTCCCTTGAAGGGGAGTTCCCGTGGAGGCCTATGGTTTTGAGCCACGGTTTCCTATGCACAATGGAGGGGCTGGTTGTACGAGGGTGGAGCACTTAGGCCAGCATTTTTTTGTTGCGGGAGATTGCTTCGGATTGCTTTTACATGGGATCTAGGGTCTTTAATACTTCGTTGTAGAAATATTACACCTACCTCCAGTCGTGCCCTCACTACCTCACGTTGCTATCTCCAATGTCCTAGAGAATCTGTAGCCTCCTCCATGAGTCTAATTCAGTCATCTATGTCTAGCCACTTGGGCTTTAAGGCCCCACTCTTAAGTGCCTTGAGTGCGTCCAATTGTCTATGTGGCATGTACATATGCATACACTCCATCATCCAGCCCGCAAAAAACCTATTTGCCACGCTAGGTATCAAAAACTCCTCATGCAAGAATGCTACTATGTAGTCCTTGCTCCCCTCTGGTATGTTCTTCTAATGATCAAGATGTATTCCCTCCTCCCCTCATCATTTATGATGATGGCTCCTGTCCTATCATCTACAAGGTATCCATACCCCTCTCGTATATGTCTAAGATGTGTCCTCTCCCACCTATGACCGTGCTCCTCGGCATATCCAAGAGATCCGTATACATCTGGTGTACCCACGTGGGTGGTATCTCTTGGAGTAGCACCCAGAGGAATGCCACTTGCGGACGGCTGAGTAAAAGCTAGAGTGATTGAAGTAGACATTCCCACACATGTGACAAATCCTACACGTGACGCAACTCGAGCAAAACGAACGAGATGGAGACATTGCATCAGTACCTCCACAACAACAACCTGAGCCACCCTCTCTCGAACCTACATGAGGGCGAGGAGTAGCACCTATATCTAGAGTCGACCGCATGTTCACTACATCCACATCTCCGCAGCATCCCCCCAGAATCACTCCCTTCGTCGGCCCAAGTCTGGAGCGATGACCTTGTCTACTGAAAATCAAAGCTTCAGAGCATCTTGAAGTAGATCTAATGGAATAGCTTGATGATGTCCGAGACAGCTCTTGGTCCGCCATATCTCTGAATCGAGCTATCTTATTTGGAGACATAAGTGTGAAGATCTCCTGCAGCTCCTTGTTGCTCATCCCTCAACTCATCGTGCTATCCAAATACCCACAAAGGTCACCTGCATAGATAAAAAATAATATTAGTATAATCAATATAAAGATTCAAGCAAAACACAGTAATATAACTCTGAAAAAAATAATATTACTTAAAATACATAATCTAGAGTACCCTTATAAGTGATTCATCAACAAATTGAGCAGCTAGATGCTACAAGTATGACGTAGCCTATGGTCCCATGTCAATCTCTTGACACAACTCTGCATACACTGGAAGGTTGATAGAAAGGTCACCACAAAAGGATGAGTCCACCTCGTTCTCAAAGAATTCTTGGCCTCTTATCTTTCCATCATCATTACCCGATTCTGCCTCCTCTACATACTCCAAGATTTGGGTGACCTCCACCCCTTGCAATATTGACCCCTTTATATGCATATTGTCTCCATCTACATTGGAAACATTGCTTTCATCATATACTCTTGCACTTTAGGGAGCTCAAGGCACAACATACCACCATGGAGGTTGTCTGAGGTTTGGATAGAAAATTACATGTTCAAAATCACATATAAGTAAGATTTAACATTTGTGAGATATACCATGTCATAATAAAATTTTAAAAAACTCAAGTTCATGCACATGTTCACAATGGGTCAGCAAGACAAATGTGTCATGCAAATTCGTCCATCTTTTTCAGAATCTATTTCGAGAAATCCAGATGGACCTCATTGAACAATTTTCCCAACTCCTTTGAGTACTACTTTGGACCACTACACATCAAACAAAATCATGGAGAAGCTACGGTAATCCACTGTGATAATACTTTGCAAGTTCCCAAAATACTCAATCTCATCTATAATGGTGTTTGGATCAGTGGCTCACCGTCGACTCTCTTGCTCGAACTTTGCCATGACACCACAATCCATTGTGGAGTGCATTTTGTTAATATGCTCCACGCGAAAATGTCGTCCACATGACCACGCCGCACTGTATATTTTGTATTGTACATTGAAACGGTTAATTAGTTGTCACATATAAAATCTAGATATGGCAACTTATAAAACATGTGGTCACCTTTGGACTACATCCCTTAAGAATTTCCACTCCTTAATAGAGACCTCCACCCCCTTCGTGAGAGGCTGTGATCAAAGATCCATGTAACCATCACATAGACATAAACCGCGGCATCTCCTCCATGCCCTCAGGATATTGAATTGGTCAATGACATATACTACGTCAAAATTCAGATCACCTTTCTTCCCGATCTTTCCTGGCTTGCTCGTATTTAGCGAGCCACGTCTCCATGGAGGCATTGTGCAACGTACAAAAACAATTCACTTTCTCCTCTAATGCAGCATCCATCCTTTTTTCTACCTCATTTCCAACCACCACATATTTGGTCAGTCTATCATCACCCTTTAGCAACCATAGCATATTATTGTTTGAATCCACCGTTGGTAGCCACTGTGAAATATGCACTAACGCCTCAGACACCAACCAACCTTCAACGATACTACCTTATGACCGAGCTCATTGTCGAACAAAGCCTTTCAGAGTTTTCTTGAAGCACTCCGAGAAGAACATCCATCACGTATGGATAGGTCTAACAATCTCCACTTCGTCTACAAGATGCACCAAGAGGTGGATTTGTATCGTGACCATGTTGGTGGGAAGGTACTTCTCAAAGAGACAAATGGTCTCCACTACTCCCTGCCTTGCAAATTCAATAGAGGATGTCTTGATCTCCTTATGTGATCCATTGCACTAAATTTGACAACTTGTAAATTGCCCCATGTATTTTTAGAGTGAGGCATCCTGCGATCGCGATTGGTAGTATAAACTGCCACAAATGAAGAAGCATTACAACAACGACTACACTCCAAATAGCAAAATATGCAAGCTGCTTAAAATCTATTCATAGTACAAACCTGACATATCTTATGCCAATCGTGGGATTTTAGCCCTGATAATTGGTCGTCTTTAGAAAACTGGGGATATGAGAGAACGCATCATACCTACCAGAGTACATATAGACATGATAATTTGCTTCACAATGCGCTCTTCTTTAGTGGACAAAACCTAAGGAGCGCGAGGTAGTTGCAAGCGACCATCATCACTCAACTATGGCCAAAGTGCCTCCATCTTGCCTACCTCCTTCAAATCCATTCGTGCCCCTACAGTGTCTCTCTTTCATGTGATGTGGTTCCATAGTAAACTGCCCACATTCTTGAAAATATGCATGGGATCCAACAAGTGGTTGATCTGCAAGTAGGTCGAATATGGCAACTTGTAGAAAATTGAGAGCTGTCGCATTTTGTTTGGATGCGACTCCATGTGGACCATTTTCAACTTGTACCAGCTTTGGGTGTTCATTCTTGCTAGAGGTCATCCAAGAAAACATTCCATCAATTCATAACTCTCTGGCAAGAAAGCGCTGTGTCCTTGATATACCATCTTCTTCATGGTTCGTGACCTTCAGTAGTCTAACTGTGGCCCTCACAATCGACATACATGATAACCTGAGGTAACCAGACCTGTCCCAACACCTCTATCCTGTGAATACAAACTTGAACGAGCTATGATAGATATGACCAATGAGAATGGAAGTCTACTTACCTGAGCACTCACCAAATCTCGAAAAGTCATGCATGGTCCACATGAGAATGGTTTGTATATTAGCAGACCAATAGCGCTTGCTCATATCTTCCACGATGACCCTCTCCTCCCACAAAACCTTAAGCTCATCAACTAATGGACAGAGATAGACGTTCATATTCTTGACTTTGTAACGGCAAGGAACGAGCAAGCTAAGGATCAGGTGTCCTTTCTTTGTAGAAAGCCATGGTGGGATGTTGTAGTTAACAAGGATTACATGCCACACATTGTAAGAAGTTGAGCAAAGACCGAATGCGTTCACGCCATCCATAGCAAGATCGAGCCGAATATTCCTTGGCTCTCATGAAAATCCTGGAAAGGTAGAGTCAATGTGGCTCCATGCACGTGAATCTATTGAAATTCATTGGACTCCATCTATGGATCTATTCTGTGCATGCCACGTTATTAAGCTCACCATGCCCGACATATGAAACATATGATGTATATGAGGGATAAGTGAAAAGTATCTAAGAACTTTTTAAGGGATAGTTTTTCCTTGCAAGTCCTGTCGATACCTGTGAGCACCACACTTTGGACATGTCTCCACAGTCTCATACTCTCCTTGAAACATCACGCAATCATTGACACATGCATGGATATTGTTGTAGTCCATGCCAAGCTTTCGTAAAGCATGTCGCGCATCATCACGACTCAGGAATGGTATTTCCAAGTGGTAATATATGATACTTTAGCAACTTGAAAACAAATCATAAAACACCTTGAAAAAGCACAATTGTTTTTTATAATGGTGCCAAAAAGAAATCAACGAAGCGTACGTAGAAGGTACCTGAACAACTCGGTTATACTCACATTGCTCCAACCATATTTTGTTTGCACACTTAGGATTGCAAGCATCGTCTTCAAGCAAGATACTCAGTCCCCATCATATATAATGGTATGGATGCTTCCTCTTTAAGTAGATCAGATGTCTCCGCATCAATGGGCATTAAAGCATCGATCATTGCCTCCATCTCAAGCTCCAATATTGTAGGAAAGTTTGAAAGGCTACCTATCTCCTTTGGTATTGACAGTATGGACTAGGTAGTGCCTTCCAAATGGTAGATTGGCTTAGGCACTCCATCCATCATACACCCACGAACTCTTCTAACTGGCCGCAATAGGTACACTCCTCCTTGGGATGAGATGTCACCTCCCTGTATAAATTTTACAGCCACATCCAATGTTTTTGTACATGATATTCAATTAGTTTGAGAATATAATGCATGATTGATATATACTTTTCTTACCATTTGCTCCAAGTCTAAGATCCCTGATCAATGATCTACAATTGAAACTTATCGAAGAATCGTACGTATTCTATAGACAAGTGACACTTTCATCTAATTGCTAGCTTACATTGAGAGTAAGGACATGCAACACGTTGATTAAGATACACCTTACAATCTTGAACATCATGACCTTTATCATTTTCCATTTTGTCTACATTACAACAAACAATTTGCTTTTGTTCTCATTCTCTTTTTGTTACTTAATGAGAAGGGATTTCTTCTCTTGTAACTCAACAAGATTAACATCAACGAAAATCTTGGTTTTCTCCCCCTTTCTTTTCACCTTTCTTTGCACTCATTATTTTATGTTCTCTTCCTATTCTCTCTCTCTCTCTCTCTCTCTCTCTCTCTCTCTCTCTCTCTCTCTTTGTTGCCCCTCTCTTTGTTTCTCTCTACCCCCTTATGTTTTCTCACTCATTCTCCTCCCTCCTTCCCTCCCTCCCTCCCTCCCTCCCTCCCTCCCTCCCTCTCTCTCTCTCTCTCTCTCCATTTCTTTGTTGTCTTTCATGTTTATTCTCTCTCTCTCTCTCTCTCTCTCTCTCTCTCTCTCTCTCTCTCTCTCTCTCTCTCTCTTCCTTTTCCTTTCTTCTTCTCCCTCTCTCATTTTCTATCTTTCTTTCTCTCTGTCTCTCTCTTTCTTTGTTGCCCCTCTCTTGTTTCTCTCCAACCCCTTATATTCTCTCTCTCTCTCTCTCTCTCTCTCTCTCTCTCTCTCTCTCTCTCTCTCTCTCTCTCTCTCTCTCTCTCTCTCTCTCTGTTGCCCCTCTCTTTGTTTCTCTCCACCCCCTTATGTTTTCTCACTCATTCCCCTCTCTCTCTCTTTCCCCATTTCTTTGTTATCTTTTATGTTTATTCTCTCTCTCTCTCTCTCTCTCTCTCTCTCTCTCTCTCTCTCTCTCTCTCTCTCTCTCTCTCTCTCTCTCTCTCTTTGTTGCCCCTCTCTTTGTTTCTCTCCACCCCCTTATGTTTTCTCACTCATTCCCCTCTCTCTCTCTTTCCCCATTTCTTTGTTATCTTTTATGTTTATTCTCTCTCTCTCTCTCTCTCTCTCTCTCTCTCTCTCTCTCTCTCTCTCTCTCTCTCTCTCTCTCTCTCTCTCTCTCTCTCTCTCTCTCTCTCTCTCTCATTTCCCATCGTTCTCCCTCAATACACCTCATTCTTAAGAAAAACCCTCTCTTTGTTTCTCTTCATGCCCTAGTGTTTTCTTACTCATTCTCCTCTCTCTCTCTCCCTCTCTCTCTCTCTCTCTTCCTTTGTTATCTTTCACACTTATTCTCTCTCTCTCTCTCTCTCTCTCTCTCTCTCTCTCTCTCTCTCTCTCTCTCTCTCTCTCTCTCTCTCTCTCTCTCTCTCTCTCTCTCTCTCTCTCTCTCTCTCTCTCTCTCTTTCCTTTCTTCTTCTCCCTCTCTCATTTCCTATCTCTTTTCCTCTCTTTCTCCCTCAATGCACATCATTCCAAAAAAAACAAACAAAAAAAGAAGAAAGAACAATAACAAACCCTCTCTTTGTTTTTCTTTACCCCCTTGTGTTTTCTCGTTCATTTGCCTCTCTCCCTCCCTCTATCTCTCTCTTTCCCTCTTTTTTTAATTATGTTTCATGTTTATTCCCTCTCTCTCTCTCATTCTTTCTTCCTTTTCCTTTCTTCTTCTCCCTCTCTCATTTCCTCTCTTTCTCCCTCAATGCACCTCATTCTCAACAAAAACAAACAAAAGAAAAGGAGAAAGAATAAGAACAAACCAAGAGGGAGCAATGTACTCCATGCAAAGGCCCGAGGATAGATTATGTGTCTCCTCCTCGCCCTTCATGCACTTCCTCCTCTTCTTCACAAATGGCGGCGGCGGCGAGAAGCTCTCCTTCTCTCTCCTTCTGTCCCTCTCCCTCCCAAACGCACAATCTATTTCACTCTCTCTTTTGCTCTTTGTAGCAAAATTCCGCGCTCGAGTTTTGGCCACTTTTTTTTTGTCTAAGTACCGTTGCTATTTGCATCGTAAATGTGACCCAAATAGCGACGCCACTGATATGCATTGCAACTACCCATCTCTATTCCCCTATATCGTTGTAGTGTCTATTTTATATCTTGACAAAATTTCAATCATGCTAACAAACTGTTTAAAGTATAAAAATGCTTTGCTTAGCTTTAAAACCATATACCCATGCATGCTAGAGTAGTCATCAATGAAAGTCATGAATTACATGTACTTGCCAAAATATGCTAGTTTGCATTGGACCATAGACATTACTATGTACAAGCTATAATTTGTGAATAACTTTCACTAAACCATCTTTTGGAAATAAAGCATGTTGCATTCCAATATGCAACCTTCACAACCATGATTTTTAGGTGCCTTGAGAGTAGGCAATGAAGATACCATATTAGATTTCTACATAGATCTGACAAACTACCAAAATTTGGATGACTAAAACACACATGTCAAAGTCTTATATGTGAAACTACCTACAAATATGCAATAGCACATGCCATGTCTTCCATATATTTTTCATAATTATTGAGCTTATATAACCCATGACACAGCGAACTAGATGTAATAAGCAAATTCTTTTTTATCTTTAGTACATATAAAGCATCCATAAGTATGAAAGTAAATTCATTAATAATAGTCATATCAACACAAATTTTCCAACGGGCCTTTGACATAATAAGAGGAGTTATTGGTACATGTCACAATATTGCCCTTAGGGGAAGGCTCAAGAGAAGTGAATAGAATCCATAGAGAAGTAACATGCTTTGTGACACCATTACCAAAGTATCATATAGCTAAATCCACAATAGATAAGGAACAATCGTGTAAAGAAGGATCATCACTACATTACATAGTAGATGCCCATTTTGTATCCTACATAACATTTGCATATTTTGACTTAAAAAGGAGAGGTATCCATAACAACCATGTTAGCCTCTTGCTTCTTAGCCTCATTCATAGCTAATTTAGGATTCTTCTTTATGACATGCTAATTTTTTGAATTCAATACCTTCAAAGCATTAGAATCTCATTTTTCTTCTCATCCTTATCATCATTCATTATTTGAGTAGCATTTGCTGTAAATTTTTACTTGTTGCTAGGCCAAAAAAGGAAGTTGTTCCTTTACCTATTTGACTAGCCACAAAACCTTGGTCTACAATATGCCTAATGGACTTGTTTGGCTTAGATTGTTTTTCTTGCAGCAAAATAAAAACCAACTCATCAAATGACAAAGCACTCAAATTTTCTTTCATCATCAAACAAAGAGTAGATACAAAACTTTGAAAATGTTTAGAAAGACCATTGAGAACAATCTACACAAGTGAACTACTTGGCAAAATCTCATATGTAGCAATCAACTCCTGCTTAAGATATTTTATCTTTGTCAAAAAAAATTCCATAGGAGTCACCTTCATCCATATGTTTACTTTCTAATTGCTTAAATCTCTACGAAAGAACACTTGCAAACAATAGAATGGCTTAATATGTAATTTCTACATCCTCATGTCTCAATGGTTTAGTTTGTAATTTCTACACTACAACTTATCACATTTATGCCTCTCAATAGCTCTAATTTATGCCATCCAACTTCTCAATGTTAAAGATATCACTATCATTCAATCCATCGACCATAATACAAGAGATTAAAGCACAATCCAAGACAAATAGACTGCTATAAATGATAGTAAAATAGTCCCAAAATCACAGCCAAATCAAGGGCTAAGCAAGAGAAACTGCCAAAATAGTGAGCTCTCCACAAATTGTAATCAAGTAACTACCCTCAGATAGAATGAATAAAATTGAAATGATTGGATGTTGTAATAAATTGCAACAATATGCCAACAACCAATTGTGAGCAACTAAGAAAGAAAGACTAAGAATAAGCAACACTGAAAGTTATCACAATTGTAGTGTGTCAGTAACCAAACATGTAATAGGCATCGACATCATGCACATAGGAGATCTCATGGTAAAGAGAGAAGAGAACCACCAAATGCATAAACCACTAAGCAAAGCTCAATACATAACCCAAAAGCATATAAATATCACTAACAATACATTATGACAGACATAAGTACTAGGTTCAAAGTAAGTGATCAAATCAACCCACCCTAGGTAACTACATCTAATACATATCAAGAGAGCATATACATGAAGTAAGTATCCCACAGTCTCATTGAAAATAAGATCAAGCTCAACTACATAAATCCAAAGCTCTATGGAACATCCAAAGTAACACATGTAACTCCCACTAGAACAAAATCGAATGCCAAATGAGCAATGCAAGCTCAAAACATCAAGTACATGACATCCGAGCATCCAAGATACATGAAGCATAAGCCTAGAGCATAAAACCCAATAGATTCTTCAAGTCTTTAACTGCGTAAGCCAGTGAAGTAACAAGGCATGTAACCACAACCAAGATCAATGTAACAGAGCTCAAATCTCATCTCAAAAGCATACCATAGCATATCAGGAAGTACACATAATAATTGAAATAGCAGTACATCCATTAAATATCCCGTAAAGCATCAATGAGCATTAGACATAAGGTTTTTATTGATAAATTTGTGCTATCCTATTATTATAATACTGAGATGATAGTGAAATCTAAACTATTTCAAGCTCAAATTAAACCCAAAAGCATAACCATATACCATCTGAGTACCAAACTAGTATCCCTGAAGCATCAAACATGCATTATGGAATTTACTCTTTATTGTCCAAACTAGAATTGTTTTGTTATGTATGAAATGGAGAATAGAAAACTACAGAGAATTAAATTTGTGTACCCAAATCTTCAATTTGGTTATGCTCTTCTTTCTAGCCATAGAACGCCTTAATTTGATATTGTATGCAAAAGTTATGGCCAAAATATAATAGTGTTGTCAAGCTATCATAGTTGTCCAAGACTTATACAACATGCTCTATATCCACTCAAAATGGATAAATTGGTTGGTTTTCATCTCAATAATCACTCAACAAGGCTCAACTAGGCCTTGGGAAGCTCCTCAACAAGCATAGAGCAAACTAGAACAAGGCGGAAGAAGGAAAGACTCAATGCACGCCTCAAGAGGAAGAAACAATGGTTGCCCTGAGACCTTGAGTCAAAGCTTTGAATTTGGGCTAAAGTAAAGGATGTAGAAGCTCCTCAAATGATTGGCTTTGATAGCTATTGAAAGGTAGAGCCCGGGTGGAAGCACATAAGTAGAAGCAAGAGCAAAGCAAGAGCTATGATGGATAGACCAAGAGAGCAAGACATCACATGTGGGAGCTCCAACAATTACAATGTGTGACTCGCCTTCCCTTATTCAAATGTCACTAAATCAATAAAGAATGAAGTGATAGTAATGGGTGCCGACCACATGTAGTATATATGTGTATGAGTATTGTTAATGTAATGAATACACAGGTGGCTAGGCACAGGCACCTTTACCCCTAACAATGCTCCTATAGAAAAAAATCTAGAATATCAAAGTGCAAAGAAAAGTTGAATATATGTGTCTCATAACATTAAGGGTATCCAAAGACATGAAGCAGTTTGTCCAAAAGCATATACCAACAATAAGCCTTCAATTCCATAAGTATGAAACCATTGAACCAAATAGGCAAACAAATATGTATCCAATGGAGTGCAAATCCAAAGCTTACGACTCAACATAAGCATATCCTAGCATAAGAATCAATGCCAAGCATTACTACATCCATGTAGCATCCCCAAGGCATATATATGCATTAAATATATGAGCCTTCAAAGTAGATGCTTGTTGCCCATAGGATATTATAGCAAAGAACCTTCCAAATATTAAGCTAAACAAGCTCTAATTGATCCAAAAGCCTTTTCCAAGCATCAATACATCATCCAAGCATAACGAACTTGCCCTATAAGTATTTGTAGAACCTTTCAAATATTGAGCTAAACAAGTTTTAATTGATCCAAAAGCCTTTCCCAAGCATCAATACATCATCCAAGCATAACGAACTTGCCCTATAAGTATTAGTAGAGCATTAACCAAGCAAATAATTTCTATTGAAATAGTGAATAGTAAAGAAATGGCTGATCCAAAACTCTTCAAATAATTCTCAAAATGAAAGACTTCAATGTTACGGAGGGTGCCAAGCAAGTGACCATTAATCATGAAGCTCAATACGAGCTAGAAGAGATGTGGAATACATGAGATAGAAGTAGTCCAAACATGCATAAATCTCACTGGTCGCTCTTGGGATATTGTTGGCTACTATTAAGCTTAAAGCTCACTTGTTTGAGATCAAAAGGTCTAGGGGAAGGCCTAATCACTACTAAAAGGTGTGGAGGTGATTAGAGAAGCAACATGAATGATGCATACCTCATTGAGTGGTTGGCATGAAAGGTTGAATAAAGCTCTCTTCATGGGCTGAAGTAAATGTTTGTGAAGCTCCCTGAATACCCACCTTGATACTTGTTTAAAGGTGGAGTAAGAGTGAGAGCACAAGCTATAGAAAGAAGAGGTAAGAGCTATAGAGGTTCAAGCAAGAGAGAGCAAGACGATATATGGGAACTCTAATAGTCACAATGTGTGACCTGCCTTGCCTTATTCTATTGCTATAGAAAAAATAAAGAATAATGTGATAGTGATGGGTAGCTGTTGCCTACAATGTATAAGTGTGTGAGCATTGTGTACAAAGTAAAAGTAGGTGGCTAGGAATAGGAAACCTTGAATCCCCAACAACATTGTGTTAGTTTGGGATGTACTAGACCAGCACGATGCAATGACAAAGTATGGGATGCTCCCATGGCCCTTGATTGCACTGTGTTAGTCTATGGCATGAATCCCCAACAACATTGTGTTAGTTTGGGACGTACTAGACCAGCATGATGCAATGACAAAGTATGGGATGCTCCCATGGCCCTTGATTGCACTGTGTTAGTCTATGGCATGAATAGAGCAATACTAGGAGATAGGTGGTTGTGGGACATTCTTATCATCCCTAATCATGTTACATTGGTTTAGGATAGACCACCACAATGTGAGGAGCAATTTTCAAGGGCTAGTCTAGAGTGATTGGCAATATCAAAATCTACATGTTTGGTGAAGAGCTAAGGAGTTAGAAAGCTTTTAAGATGAACATTGAAACCTCAAATTAGGAAGAGATTGCAAAATTTGTGGATGCCTTTTGCATTGTACATGTACAAATTTTTGGGAGACCTTATAACATTGCAGTAGATTTCAAGGGAATTTTTCCCAATTTCTTCCTAGTTTGAGCTTGAGTGTCAATTTTAAGTGTTTTTAATTGCAAATTGAAGTTTAGCTCCACTCCGGATGTAATGGTACATTAGTTTTGTCTAGTTATGTACTAAAATTGTAGATTTTGATATTATTAATCTCCCAATGTAACAAAGTAGTGTTACATTAGTTGAGTTAGCTACAATGGAGCTTCTATATAGAGATGCAGGTTGAGAAAAAGAAGAGATAGAGACACACAATTTGTGGTACTAAAGAGTGTGCCTCAATAATGATTTTAGATAGGTATATGTACTATGTACAACCTCGCTCTTACAAGCGGAGACGAGCACTTCCCTTCATCCCAACAACCTGCCCCCTAAAGGCAATGTGCCAAAAGGTAGAGGAAAAGAATCAACTAAGTCTAAGTATATACAAAGATGAAGAGACTATACCTATCCAATACCCATCATTTGCCGACAATGGGCAAATCTCTCTATTGGAAGACCTTTCATGAGAAGGTCTGTAGGGTTATCATCATTGTGGACCTTGACTAGATCAATGCTCTTGCTATCAAGTACCTCTCTGATGAAATATGATACCTCACCTATATGTGTTTTGTCTTTGCATGAAAGGCAGGTTTCCGTGCTAACATGATAGCACTCTAACTATCATAGTGGAGGACAAGAACCTAAGTAATCCCAAGCTCAGCAACCAAATGTGGTAGCCATAAGGCCTCTTTGCATGCCTTAGTGGGCAACCACATACTCTGTCTTCATAGTAGACAGTGCAACACACTTCTATATCCTAGATATCCAAGATATAGATCCCCCTATGAAGTTAAACACATATCTTATAGTGGACTTTCTGCAGTTCGCATGTCCAACATAGTTTGCATCCGTAAAGCCAACGACAGATGTCTTATGCTTACCAAAGCAGATGCACAAATCCTTTGTGCCCTTGAGGTATCTCATAATACCTTTCACTGCTTCCCAATGCTTCTTGCTAGGGTTTGCCAATGTACCTACTAACCACTCCCACTGCAAAGGCAATGTCAGGATGTGTAGCAACCATAGCATACATCAAACTGCCAATGGTTGAAGCATACAAAATCTTGGCCATTTCAGCCTTCTCATCCTCAAATGTAGAGCTATCCTCTGCATTGAGTTTCACATATGGAGGCAATGGAACTCTGATTGCTTTGCCCCCCTCCATATTGAAATGTTACAAAATCTTGGATACATACTCCTGCTGAGATAGATAGAGTAACCCCTTCTGTCTATCTCTGAGTATCCACATCCCAAGAATGTGATTGGTATCACCAAGATCCTTCATGTCAAAGCTCCATTAATACTTTGCTTCAATGAATCCAAGGCATGAGTATCCCTGCCAGCAATCAAGATGTCATCAACATATAGAACCAAGATAGCTACCATCTGCTGCCTTCTTGGTGTACAAGTAGTGATCAACTTGACTTCTCTGAAACCCCTGAGACTGCATGAAAGTATTAAATTTATGATACCATTCCCGTGGTCCCTGTTTTACCCCATACAAACTCTGTTTTAGTTTACAGACCTCTTTGCCTTTAGCAACAAAACCTTCAGGCTGTTGCATGTATATGTCTTCATGCAAATCACCTTGTAAAAATGTAGTCTTTACATCCATATGTATGAGCTCCATATCCTCAGATCCAATGAAGCCAAAATGGTCCTCAAGGTAGTCATCTTGACTATAGTAGAGAAGCTCTCATCAAAGTCAATTCCATGTTCTTGCTTGTACCCCTTTGCAACTAACTGTGCTTTGTACTTTGGTGAAGAACTAGAAGTGATCTTCATCTTGTAAACCCACTTGCATGGAAGATTTTTCTTCCCTTTAGGCAGTTGCACCAAGTCCCAAGTACCATTCTTATCAAGTGATTCCATTTTCGACAACATGGTCTTCAACCACTTCTTACTATCCGGTCTAGTCATTTTTCCTTGAAGCATGACGATTCACACAATCCATCAACGCGACATAATCTACAACATACTGCGCACCAAGAATAAACCTATTTGGGTGCCTTGAAGGTTGAGTTGACCTATGCAGTGAAGGTTTTGCATTTGCTAGCTACTAGGCTTGCAAATCTGCATTTACACGTTAGTTGCTGTCCTGTAATTCTACATGTACAAGTTGTTGTCCTAAAATTCCAGCATGTTGTCCTGATAGTTCAAGCTGTCCTAACTGCATGTTTACATGCTAAAATTGTGGTGTATCATGGGCAATACCTTGCTGGTCATTTCCAGCACCATTCCTTGCATTTTTAGGAGTATTTATAGAAGGTATATGCTACTATCCACTAGGCACAAATGGCTTCCTAAAAGGTACATTCTCCTTGAAAACAACCCTCTTGACTTCCTTAGTCTTCTCAGGTTGCTTATGCATGCGATCTTCACAAAAGATGACATCATTGATACGTACTATCTTCCTTTTCAAGGGATCCTAAAGCCTATATACCCCATCTGACCCTCCTCACCATATCCTAGGAATATGCATTTATAGGACTTTAGTTCTAGTTTGTTGCGTTCTTCTTTCCATATCTACACAAAAGCCTCATAGCCAAATACTCACAAATGAGCATAAGAAGGTGGCTTTCCTGACCACTCTTCTTGAGGGACTCTCCCCCCAAAGACCTGTTCGATGACTTGTTAATCAGATGAATGGCTATCATAATAGCCTCTGCCCACAAGCCATGGGGTAATGTAGCATGAGACAGCATTGTTCAGACCTTGTCCTGTATGGTCCAATTCATGTATTCCGCAACTCCAGTTTGGGGTGGATTATAAGGGGCAGTGAGCTCTCTCTTTATCCCCTTGCTATCACAAAATTCCTTAAAGGCTTTGGACACATACTCCCCATGGTTGTTAGAGCGAAGACACTTAAGTGTCTTAATAGTCTGATTCTCTACCAATGCCAAAAAATTTTGAAACTTGTCAAGCACTCTGTCCTTGCTATGAATAGGGTAAACCCATACCCTCTATGTAGCATCATCGACAAATGTGACAAAGTATTTCTTTCCTCTTAGAGATAACTGGCATCTGACATACATCGAAATGTACTAACTCTAGAGGCAAAGATTTCAATGAAAGAGACTTTTATGAGATGTCTATGCATGCTTACCATCAACACAATGATCACAATGCTCAAAATTAGCATAACGAAGACAAGGCAAGTAACCCAAACAAGAAAGTACTTTCATTCCTCTTTGACTCATGTGTCCCGATTGGCCATGCCACGAGGAAACGCTTGGCTATTCGGTCACAACAACAACATGGTTATGCACACTAGATACAAGGAGAGGATACAAAGTATCGCTCTTTGACCCTCTAGCAATAACCCTAGATCCTCTGCAAATCTTCCATTTTCCATCGCCAAAGGTGGTATGAAATCCATCGTCATCTAGCTATCTAGTACTAAATAAGATCTTCTTGAGCTGTGGTACATGCCCTACATTCTAAAAAGTGAAGATAGATCCATGCTGAAACTACAGTTGCACACTGCCAATGCCTATATTGTCACATGCATAATTGTCCCCAAGATGGACAACACCATGTTGACCTCCTGTATAGTCTGTAAACCACTCACGGTGAGGGGTGACATGGAAAGAGGCACCTGAATCCAAAATCCAAGTGTGCATGTCATCATTTGTATTAGCTATCAAAGCATGTGCATTGAAACATGAAGAGACAAAGAGTACATCATTTCCACTGTCGCTCTCATGGTGGCTGACTACATTCACCTCTTCAATTTTTGCACAGCTCTTCTTTGTAGGCTAACTCTCTTTCTTCTCTTCCTTGTTGTCATCCATCTTCTTGCCCTTCCCTTTCTCTTTCTTCCATTTATAGCAGTCACGTTTGAAGTGACCCTTCTTGCCGCAATGATGGCATTCAACATCCTTATTACTTGATTTACTACGTCCCTTGCTATCATATTTACCTTTCTACTATGATCTGTCTCTAGTATGCAAAGCACTAGAAGAAGTATGGATGCATTGTTTTGTCAATTCATTTCTTCCATCAGTAGATCACTCTCTGCATCAACATACAAAAGCATAACATTAGAATTGCTCATAGTAGTCCTGAATGTATCCCAACTCTCTGGCAGAGTGCAAAGCAAGAACGTAGCTTTGAACTCATCACCAATATTGAACTTCAAAGTGGCAAGCTGGCTGAAAATGGAGTTAAACTCACTAAGGTGAGTAGACATTGTAGTACCCTCTTTCATACGCAAATTCAGCCTATAGACTTTGCTTGTAGCACTCTTCTGAGCATACAATTCTTCCAATCACTTCCAAATGTCAAAAGCAGAATCCAACCCTTCAATGTTAAACAACAAGGTATCAGAAATCGATAGCTCAATGGTCGAGCATGCAACCTCATTCAGCTCATCCCAATCGTCCTGCTCTACATCAACTAGTTTTGTTCCCTTTACTTTAATCGACTTTGCTTGCTTCTTCCGCAACAAGATATTATAACACTGCTTTTGCCAAACTGCAAAGTTGTGTGCTCCTTCAAGCTTCTTGATATGCATAAGATGATCATCACTACTATTAGCCATGATTCATAGCCAAATAACTGTATGATAGTAAATGATAGCTAATGCCAAGCAATAGAAGCTCCAAAATCCACTCAAAAGTATGTTAGGAATATCCCCAAGTATGTAGCAGCAAGAACGTACATCACTTCATTGCCCAAAATGCCTCAAGAGCATTCAATGATAGTAAATATACCAATTTCTTGACAAAAACAGAGAGCATTCCTGAAATTCCTAATAATATAGGTGGTTGTCTTGCAATTTAGGAGTGCAGTCCTGAAATTCTTGACAATACATGTGGCTGTCTTGCAATTCAGGAGTGCAATCCTGACATTCAAGAAAAATCTATCCTGAAAATTCAAAACTAAAATAACCTCTCAGACTCTGACTAAGATTGAGCTCTAAAGATCATGCAAAGCTGCTCAAAACATCACCATAAAGTTCTTGCATAGAAACATATCAAAATTCTTGATAGTGAGATATGTTGTCCTCCTAAATATGTAGGAAACTATCCTGAATGTACAACAATAGACCTGTAGGTAAAGCTAATCCAAAAATGAGCTTTAATCACTACTCAAATGCATTCTAGAATCAAATCCAAGCATGTAACATCAACCATAAGCATGAATACATGGTTTAGAATGCCCAAGACCAAGTCTACAAGAAAGACATAATGCATATGCAATCAAAATGTCATTCAGCCCTGTTATTCTAGCAACCAAATCCCTATCAAAACTAAGTAAAATGATGACTCTAATCACCCCAAAATTATCTCTAATCATGGACATAACATCTCCAAGTCATGTAGCACCAAATGGGCATCATATAGTCATCACATAAGTGAATCATAAGCATTATTTACTCAAGAAATAGTTGTCATGTTTATTACAAATCTGAATACTGTGTATTTCATACCTAAAGCTGAATGTATATCAACCCTAAGTGTAATACTACACTTTAATGATCAATGCTAAGCATTCGATGCAAAGTTTGGAGCACAACCATGATGCCAAATGGAAAGGAGGAGATGTTGTAGGTCATGAGCATGCTGAAAACTAGATTTGTATACCCACGCTGATGACACCTTCAACTCTGAAGAGATTGGAATGCTGGTCCAAGTGTTGGAGATGATGGAGAGGATCCCCAAGTGGCCAACGATGGTTGCCAACAAGCTCAAATGAAGTGGGAAGCTTCAAGCTTCAAGAAGAAGCTTCAAACCTTGTTGCCCTGCCTATAGACTCTTCACAGTGAACTCTTCTTCAACTTCAAGCTTCTACACCTTAAGAAATGCCAAGCTCCTGATTGCTTGAACCAAGCTCTCATACCACTTTGTTGAGTTAGCTGCAATGGAGCTTCTATGTAGAGATGCAAGTTGAGAGAGAGAAGAGATAGAGACACACGATTTGTGGTACTGAAGAATGTACCTCAATAATGATTTTAGATAGGTATATATACTATGTACAACCTAGCCCTTACAGGCGAATATGAGCACTGCCCTTTATCCCAACAACATTGTAGCCTACTCTCCTAATGCTATTGCCATCCTCTTGCTTTGGCACTATAGCAAAGTATTATTATACTGTATCTTAATCTCCATCTATAATACAATTGCTTGCCCCTAAGCAAAGTGAGTCCTTTAATAGTCCCTTGTTGCACTAGCCAATCTATTTTCCTCAGTAAGGGATCTAACACCACATCAAATAGTAGGGGGGCTATTGGGAAGCATTGTCTTAGTGCCTCCACAAGGAGAATGGATTACATAGCATTCCATTGATGTTGAATCTAGCTTCAACATTAGAAAACAAAGTGCTAATCATTCTAACAAATTCGCTACCAAAACCCAATTCCTACAAAGATTGGATGATAAGTATATGATCATAAGCTTGGTCAAAATCCATGTTAATGACAGGATGAATCTTTGACCATTGAATATTGCCCAATCTATTGTTTAGTCAAGTTCAAGATTGCATTATGAATTTTTCTGTTGAAAATAAAACCATACTAATGTGGATGAAGAACCTCAACAAATAACATCTTCAACCTGACTGCCAATGCCTTAGCTACAAGCTTGTATGAATGTTAAGCATTGTAAGTGGCCTCCATTGAGACATTTTCAATCATGCAACCAACTTTGGAATTAACTTGATCACTCTAGCATTAGTTTCCTTTAGTACTTCCCCCTTCCAAAAATAGTGACTAATGAAGTTTGTGAAATCCTTGTCACACATGTCCCGCAAGGCCTTATAGGGCTTAGCAAGAAGACCGTCTAATCTTGGTGAGTTACGGTTCCTTATGTTCATTAAGGCAAAGTGCAGCTCATCCTTAGTGAAGGGCCAACTCAAATATGTTGTTTGCCTTCAATCATGTTGCTTGGAAGGGGATACAAAGAGTGTTTAATAACTCTATTTGGTCAACACAAGGAGATCTTGCTTAGCATGTCACATCATGCGAAGTTGGAAGATGTTTTTACTAAGCAATGCCCTTAAGCCCAAAATCAAAGAATGGGGATTGTTAGTAAAATGGTCGATGCCATGGTAGAGCATCCTTAAAGAAGTTGATTGGCACTATGGAATTGATGGAAAGGGAGAGTCCTCATTGCAATAGGTCATGTGGACCTTTGATAGAGCCTATGAGGACACTTGTCCCCCCATCTATATCAATGCCAAATTGTCCAAGGTCTTATATGTTGAGGAAATATGAAGTTGGGAGGCTCTGTGAAAATGCATCTCAATTGAGATGGCTAAACAAAGATGAGGTTTCCAATAGGTTGTAACTCATCGATCAAAAGTGATTGAGAGATCTCTAAAAAAAACACAATGGCCTTCATCATACATTGTCAACAATATCCCTTAAGGTGCTTATAAATTGAGGGTAGAAAATTCTTAATGGAGTGCAAAAGTTCCCGCGAACTAAAATAGGAACATGGAAGAGAAGATTGAGAAGAATCAGGAGCTCCATGCCATCATATAGACTCAATTTGGTGCCATGGAAAACTTGATGAATAAGTTTCCAACAATGGAAAGGATACCTCCACCATTTTCATTTTATACACCAAAATGTGTAATTCATTGCTCTTTTATGCTTTTAATGTGTTTTGGAAACAATGGAAGTGCTTGAATTGAAAGCTAGAATAACTTTACTATATAATGTTTCTCCCTACATATTTGCATTGTGAGGGACTCAATGCAAATCAACTTGTGGCAACCCTCCAATCTTCTTTTATCTCCAATCTTTTCTTTTATCTCTTATTTTCATTAAGGCTTGAAAACCTTAATTTTTCTAAAAGGTTATTCACATCTGGGCCCTTTCACATTTCATAAAAGAAGTTTTTATATATAACATGCTATGATATTTATAATACAAAGCCTTTCTTATATAAATTTTACTCCCCCATTATGGCTCTACTAACTTCCATAAAGTATAATTTGCACCATCTAACTTGCCTTCGCTGAAGGTTGGTGGATGAATCCTCAGTGTTTGAATTGTCAATATAGCAACAACACCACCTGATGTGCCAACACCACTACTTGATACAATAGATGACATTTCTCCTCTTCACCATTGAAGCCCTTGCCTCTCGCATACTCTTCACTCCTCAAAGCCCCCTCAGCTTTGATACCATGTAGAAATTACA